>NC_056739.1:1911823998-1912121498 GCF_019279795.1 Protopterus annectens
AGTGCAGGGTTTGATTCTCACATGGAGTAACTGCCCAAGCTTATAATGGCCTAGTACTAATCTATGAGCATATAATCTATGGTCTGCTATCACTGACATTTTCTCCCATCTTAAAATGTTCTTTTTTTTTCTTTTACAAAATTTACTATTATTGATAGCTACACTCATGTCTGAGTGCTCACTGACTGCTGTTCAGTGATATAAAGCATCATATAAATAATAATCACATTTTTCTCTTTTGATAAATAAATTCTACTGTTTTTTATATTATGCCATTTCTTTTCAAATTCTGTTTGCTGCAGTACTATACATCAGATTATTTTTATTTTGTCATACAGAATAATTTGCGATTTCAGGGACATAAAAATATTATTTGTTCAGCGGTGAAGGTAAAGTGGCAGTAATGTAAGTTTATACGGCAGGATACTCATTTTAATCTGTAATTCTTATATTTCCCATGAAAATTTTTGTGTATTAATACTTTTATGTTGTAGGTAACTGTCACCTATTGCAATGGCAATGCATATAATACTCATTTTTTTCCACCTTTACTTGATGGTTTATGTAGTGGGTTTTCAGGCGTGAAATGCATACATTTGCAAAGTTATCCCCCACACACACAAAATATTTCTTTTATTGTCTTATTCCCATTCAAGTTAAACATTCTGCAGTATATTTAAAAATGAGAGTGTAAAGTTACAGAATTGTCAGATATGATTCACAGTCATTCAAGATCAAATGAGTCATGTACATCTCCAATAGATAGGCTAGGTGATGATGCATGTGATTTTGAAGAGGGGTACCATGAGAACTGTAAGGTGAGTTGGCCTGATGTAGTGACCTATTTGATGCAGGTGATTCTGCAGACACTGATATGACAGTGCTGCATGACCAATATTTCTGACCTTGAATGGGAAATTCTGCTAGGTGTACATGAACGCTGATATGGCCTGCTTGAAATCTGTTGTACTTGATCACTTAGATATTGACAGCACTTTCCTGAGAAGTAATTGTATTATGGTATTTTCTCACTGCATATGACTGGACAGTACCCCATCCTCTTTCCCTTGAAAGACTGACTCCTGCTTGACATTTGTACATCCTAACAAGTGCACCAATGGATGCAGCCAGTGATGCTTGGTGTGCCACCGTGCTATGTATTAATGTGACCTTGGCATTATTCCTACTCTATGCCATTTTGAAAAAGTGCTGGAAATCCTCACTTATACCCTGGAGCACCCTGACCATCTCCAGCTGATTGTTTGTGGCAGTGCTCTGAGCCCTAACAATGTCACTGCACATTTCCTGTTGGGCAGGCAATGCTTTATGTGTTTCATGGGAAAGCTGTAACAAATCCCTGTACCTGGCTTCCCTTTGTAAAGGCATCTCTGTGGAAAGCGTTACCTCTGAATGTCTGCCATCATCTTGAAAGTGTTCTTCAGGGTTTGGAGATACTGATGTTGAGGTGCATGGTTCTTCCCCCTGGACAAGGCTGAGTATGACCCTAGCCCTAAGTAGCATCCCGCCATCAGCCAGAATGATACCACAGTACAAGGACAAAATGATTGACTTCAACAACTGGTTAAACTTCTGGTGTCATTCTAAAGGGATCCAATATCTGTCTGCCTAGGATGACATGATCAACAGACCACGATGCTTTGCCAGAGATCGCCTGCACCTGTCTCCCTTGGGATTCCGGATACTGGCTAAGGTTCTTGCCACCCCTACAGAGCCTTTTTAGGCAAGGTTCAAATAACAAAACATACCACCACAACAGGTAGAAGCAAGCAAAATCTGAGGCTAATGCTGCTAAACATCTAAATCTTAAAATGCACTCACTCAAGGCACTCCTTAAAATGGAAAACATCAACATCTGGGCAGTGACAGAGACCTGGTTCAAGGCTCCAGAGAGCGCCCCTGCATTACCAGGCTATAATTCATACCACACCTTTCAGCCACCTAACCTGGACCAAAACACTAAAGGCAGAGGTGGGTCCATATTCATTAAGGATATCCACACATCCAGACAAGTTGCTCAGCATAATGCATCCGAGATTATCCAAGTGCAACTAACTCACGGCAAGACCGCAATTCAAATTGTAGCTTGCTACAGATCCTCCACCATGCCCCAGGATTCCCACTCCTCATTTCTTGATACACTGGAAAATATTAGGGTACAACTCAACAACTTAATAATGGGCGATTTCAACTACCCCCACCATTAACTTGGAAAACTAGTCATGTATCAACTCTTTTGCTCAACGTTTTCTGGAATTCATAAATTCCAATGCCTTGGATCAACTTATTCACACCCCAACTAGGGGCAGCAATATCCTAGAGCTGGTCATTAGTAACATGGGCGACCGATGTTCCACATCAGAGGTCAATTCCTCATTGGTCAGCTCTGACCACAAGCTAATCACCCTAGAGATCCACATCCTGCCCCCACCTCTCCCATTAGGGAAACCACCATAAACAATTTCTCCAAAGCCAACTTCACGCTTCACAACACCCATGCAGACAGAAAATAGAGGTATGACTGCTGAATCCTACACAAATGCACTTTATAAGCACTTACACGAGTGCATGGATTGTGCTATTCCTAACAGAACCAAGATGCTATCCTCCAAAAAAAAGAAGACAATCTGGTGGTCCCCTGCCATAAAGAAACATTACAACAGAAGAAAGAAACTGTTGCAAAAAAGAGTAAAATCCCATGATTGGAGGAACTCCCTGGTCAGCCTCAGTAGGAAGCTGAGATACCTCATAAAATCCTCCAAAGCTAGTTATGAAAACAAAATTGCCACTGATTCTGAAGACAACCACAAAGCATTCTATAGCTATGTCAAGAATCTCAATGGCAACACTCAGATCTGCTCTGAGTTACAGCACAATGGCACTAAATATACAGAACCAACTGATATTTCCTGCATCCTAGCAGATAGGTTCAGTGCTAACTTTACCCACCTCTCACTCCCTAAAGAGCTCATCTCTATACCGGAAGAATGCAAAGTTCCTGTAATCATGGCTGCAAAGGTAAAAACTACACTCTCCAAAGCCAAGAACACAGCATCCATGGGACCTGACATCATCCCAGGCTGCATTCTACATGAACTACAGAACGAACTGGCACCCCACCTAAGTACCATGTTCAATCATAGCCTCACCTCAGGCTTTGTACTCACTGAATGGCGCACAGTGACGGTTATCCCACTCCACAAAGGGGGAGCCACCATGGACTGTGAGAACTACCACCCCATTAGCCTGATGAGATTGGTCTGCAAGGCCATGGAATGTATCATCATAGAACTTATAAACAAAGACATTGGTAATCTCCAAACTCTGTACCCCACCCAGTTTGGGTTTGTAAAAGGCAGATCATATCTCCTAAACCTTACAGATGTCTTTGAAGCAGTCACCAAAGATGTAGATGAGGGTAAGGTGGTTCACACAGCCTATCTAGATCTTGCCAAGGCTTTTGACACCACCCCCCACTCTGGAATTATAGCTAAACTCACTAAACTAGGTATAAATCCCTATATCACAAGATGGATTGCCAACTGGCTCACTGACAGAACCCACACTGTGAAAGTAGCAGACTCCAAATCTGACTTCAGACCAGTGACAAGTGGAGTACCAGAGGGTTCAGTCTGGGGTCCTCTCCTGTTTGGTATCTACTTTTCTGAAGTACAGCATAACACAGAAGGTCTTTGGCTAATGAAGTTTGCAAATGACTGCAAACTTGGAGCCATAATCGAAACTCCTAACAATGTGGACATCCTACAAAAGGGCCTCACTGAGACAGATGCCTGGTGTCAAAGCCATGGCCTCAAGCTCAGTGCCAAAAAGTGCATTATCATTCCCTTTGGTAAAACCTCTGTGCCCATGAACTAC
The DNA here is from genome assembly GCF_019279795.1 of Protopterus annectens. Classification (NCBI taxonomy): domain Eukaryota; kingdom Metazoa; phylum Chordata; order Ceratodontiformes; family Protopteridae; genus Protopterus; species Protopterus annectens. Next base: position 1,911,827,893 of record NC_056739.1, read on the forward strand.
CACATAGGAGGCGGTCTACTTAACACCGAAAGTGTGATAAGAGACCTTGAGACACAGGTGGACAGTAGTCGCTCCTTTGATAATCACATTGCCACAGTAGTCAGGAAATCCTTCGACATGGCACACCTCATCACAAAAGGTTTCTCATCCAGGAAAAAAGAGGTCATTGTTCCCCTCTACTTGTCACTCATTAGACCCATTATAGAGTACAATGCCCCTTTTGGTATGTACCTCGCAAGACATCTAGAACAACTGTAAAGGCCACAGAAATACTTCACAAAGAGGATTACTGGCCTCAAACAGATGCCCTATGCAGACCGTCTCAAAAAACTCCAGCCATTAAACTTGGGGTAATTATGTTATCATCATCATCGACATCATCATCACCTACTCCCATTCTGTTTCTGACATCATCCAGATTTATTCATATAGTGGAACTGTTTCCTTCTGATGATGACCCTCTAAAAAAATTTGAAAACACTATCAATAATAAAATGGCATACATTACCGTATGCTTATAAAGGGATGAGTAGGACACTTATCATGCTTTCATTGCCATTCTGTGCTGATGTATAATGTTCACCTATTAATAACTGATTGTCACATTTAATGTGATCATTCCTTGTCAGCATTTAGTTCTCTATGCAGATATCTGTTACTGTTCTTAAACCAACCTTCATGAGCAGACGAGTGTTGCTGCTGCAGATATTGGTAATACCCACCAGTGTCCACACCACCTCTCATTATTTCTGTGCCATCATTTTTGTGCCATAGTCCTGCGCCATACATGGATGGATAGAAGGCACTTCTCATGTGGTGTTAACTGAATAATTGTCAGAGCCACCCCCCCGCCCCCATACTGGTATGGGAAATTGCATTCTAGTTTGGCTGGATTCTAACACGTCCTACCATATCATCTGTCCTCTTCTTGCACTGTGATAATGTTTGATTTCTGCCACCTACTGCATTAATGTCAAGAGGTACTTGATTCCAGGCCTTGGTCCTCTTGGCTTGTTTGGACCTCGCTTTTCCAAATAGAAGTTCCCCATATCTCCTCAGGGTTGCCATGAGGGTGCAATTTTTCTCATGGCTGAAATTATCCTTTCTCTTCTTTGATTCCTTACTTTCCAACATTACTGGATGTTAAAAGGGGGCCAAAATTGTTGATGTAATTAGCTTTTAAGTTACAAAACACTGGACAAGTGTGCCTGCTGCCCTCCTAAAATATGTCAGCTAAAACAAACCACATAATTATATACAGACATCTCAATCTAGCCAAGTAAAATTGCAATATATTACTTACAGTCCATTCAGATCAGCAAACCAATCAATTTTATGACAAAATGCACCCTTCCCTTACCATCAACGTTTGTCATGTATTCATAATACTGACATTTTTCATTTATCACTGTCACTCAGAAATCTCCCAATAAACAAGCATGCATGTTGATATTCTTACCACTGAAAAACTTTACAATTAAATGAATGAATTTCTACCATGTATGCACAGTCCCTAAAATATACCAAATTAATAATTATTTTCAGTGATCACTAATTATTTCCACTGCGTCTGTACAGAAATCCAACTTCTAAATTACACTAATTACAGCAATCACTCATTGCCATCATAATATTCACATCATATATGTAAAAGCAATATTTCTTAACTTGCCAGTAATTACTCTTATTTTAAAGTGTTTATTATTACATGCTAATATTTTTAAAATATTCCTTACTTTAAGAAATCTGCAGTATCCTAAAACATTTGCCGCCTACCTCAAGTATTAGCAAATTAATCTGGTGATGTTCAGTTTTTCCACATAAATTCAGGGCTATTTATACACGCTTTATCCCAATGAGGCCTTTTTCTCTATGAATCATAGTGATACACAGATGTGTACAGTGCTGGATGGGAATTCATCGGTCTTGGACTATCATGATCACAGAACAGGCTAACATGAATTTGGTGTGGACAGTGCTGCAGTCTGCAGTACTCTTCAATGGTCCCAAGCCTTCCGCAGGAGCATACAAACGGCCAAATAATTACCTAAATCACAATATAGTTAAAAAAAAAAAAGAGAGTCATCTGAATAGGTTCATAGGTTCTTAGGTTCATAGGTTGATACTACCTATCTAATTATCAGCTACCTGTTAACATTGGTGTCCCTCAAGGGTCCATACTGGGTTCTCTCCTATTTTCTTTATTTATCAATGACCTCCACCAAGTAGTTCCCCAAGCTACATGCATACAATACACAGACGATTCTACACTAATTTGCTCAGCCACATCTGTATCAGATCTTCACTCCCTTACACAACACATATTTAATTCTGTAGGAGAATGGTTTTCACAACCCTGTCTCCTACTTAACCCCAAAAAAACTAAACTCCTTCTCTTCACACCTTCCAGTAAATCTCCCCATATAGACTTTACAATAACATCTAAAAATGGCACACCTATATCACAAGATCCTACTACCAAACTGCTAGGCATTACCATTGACAACAACCTTAACTTCGACACCCATATAAGCAACACTTTGAAAACTATTAATAAAAAAAGGCTCTCTTTACAGAATCAAACCCTTCCTCACTCCAGAATCTAGAATAACTATTGCCCATTCCCACCTAATCTCTTCCCTTCTCTATGCCTCACTCATATTTACTAACCTGTCAAAAAAGAATCTTTTGAAATTAGAAAACTCCTACCACAACATAGCCAGATTTGCTACAGGTAACGCTTTCAGAACCCACCACTGTACTAATCTAAAGCAACTAGGCTGGCTTGAATTTCAGCAGCAACTAAAAATTAATCAACTAGCCGTAGCCCTTCAAATTCTATATCAACCTGCCAAAACACCTATACTATCTACTCTTATTTACCCCTACCATAACCTAAAGTCCCTAAGATCCGCACACAAACTTCTTGTAAATATTGACAAAGCAAACAACAAGGCTGGAGATTCCCTTTTCTCTAACACTGTTGGAAAACACTGGAACCTGCTTCCCTCTGAACTTTCTACTATTCCCTTAAAATCTCTCTTTAAAAAGAAACTTAAGCTCTACCTCAAATAACAAAGGCTGTGCCCCTGTACTAATCCTGACTAACTATCTAGCTCTTGACACCTGACTAAATTCCAGACCTTTAGAACCCTAAATCTACTTCATATTTACATCCATTTAACTATTTCTCCTTCTTACTATATATATATATATATATATATATATATATATATATATATATATATATATAAATATATATAAATGTGTTTTTTTATTTTTATTTTCTTTGCACATGTTATACCACTAGATGTATCTACATAACTGCTATTTTCTTCTTACTTTCCTTTATCCACAGTTACTGTACATTATGCTAGTATTCTCTCGGAATGTCTTGTGTAACAATATTTTTACCATTTATGTTTAACTTACTGCATTTTTATACTTTATAAATATGTCACCAGTTAAAATGCATTCTTTTACTCTGTTATTTTCATGTATTTCTTTAATGCAAATTTTATTTTAACTTTTTGGAGCTTATCTCCTCAGGCCTCTACTGAAAATGGACAAATATCCAGCTAGACTAGCCCGGTCAACAAATGTAAAATAAAATAAAAATAAATAAAATACTAGGCTATCTGCCCTAGGGCATTTACAAGCCTAGCCAGAGTGTGTTTGGCTTTCACCACCCTTCTTAGATTAGTTGACTGTGCCTCTGTATAGTAGGTCACAGAAGATAGCCCATTTAAGGTTAGTTTACCGTGCCTCTGTCTAGCAGTGACACAGAAGAGATCCCAGGGGTAAATTTACGATCTCCCATCCAAACGTCAAGATTCTTCTTGAAGAGGGTCATTGAGGGACTCCGTCTGACATGGATTGGGATTTTGTTCCAGAGTGAGGGGAGCCTCTGGGATATGAATCTGTCCCTCCAGCATGTTCTATTTATTTCTGTGCTGAGGTTTAAATCACTGGAGCGTGTAGTTCTGATGGATTTGGATTTCTTGAGGTGGAGCATGTCCATTAATTCTGGGTTGGACATGGCTTTATACGTCAGACACAGATTGCCTCTGAGTAGGAGGTAAGCAACTGAGTAGAGCTGGAGTTTCTTTAGCCTAACTGTGTAGGGCATCTGTTTGAGTCCCTTGATCCTCTTGGTGAGGTACTTTTGGGGTCTTTCTAGTTGTAGCAGGTGCCTGGTAAGGTACATCCCAAATGGGGCATTGTATTCAATTATGGGCCTGATGAGTGATGAGTAGAGGGGCACAATGACCTCTCTTGTTCTAGATGTGAACCCCTTCATGATAAGGTGGGCTATATAGAATGTCTTTCCAACCACTTTGGCAATGTGATTGTCAAAGGAGAGATTGCAATCTACTTGGGCCCCCAAATCCCTAATTACGTCTTCCGTACTTAATGGATTACCACCTATGTGGTAATTTGTGGGCACTTTGTTTTTCCCAAAGGGGATGACTATGCACTTTTTGGCATTTAGCTTTAGGCCATGGTTCTGGCACCAGTTATCCGTCTCTGTGAGATCTTTTTGGAGGATGCTTGTGTCAGTCGGCAAGTCGATTATGGCCCCCAGTTTGCAGTCATCTGCAAACTTTGTCAGCCATAGTCCTCCTTTGTTAGCCTGTACCTCAGAGAAATATATACCAAACAAGAGAGGTCCCAGGACTGAACCTTGTGGTACGCCACTTGTAACTGGTTTAGAGTCTGACATGGCACCTGCAATTCTGACCATCTGGGTTCTATCCCTAAGCCAGTTTGCAACCCATCTTGCGACATAGGGGTTGATATTTAAGCTGGTGAGCTTATTTATGATGCCCGAGTGGGGTATTGTGTCGAACGCTTTTGCAAGGTCAAGGTAGGCTGTGTGGACTACCTTCCCTTCGTCTATGGCCTTGGTGACTGTTTCAAAGAAATTGACCAGGTTCAAGAGGCAAGATCTGCCCTTAACAAAGCCGAATTGGGTAGGATCCAGTGTTTGGAGGTTCCCAATGTCTTTGTTTATGAGTTCCATGATGATACGCTCCAAAGCTTTGCAGACCAGGCTAGTTAGGCTTATAGGGTGATAGTTTACGGGGTCCGTTGTGGCACCACCTTTATGGAGTGGGACCACTGTTGTTGTACACCATTCTTTGGGTACATATCCTGTTGCAAGGCTGAGACTAAACAGTGATTTAAAGTGAGGGTTCAGTTCTTCTTGGAGCTCATGTTGATGCATTGATGCTTTGTTTTTTGCTTTGGAGAGGGCAGCTCTCACCTGTGCATCTGTGATGTCAGGGAGGCTACACTCTGTTGGTATAGTCATTTGCTCATTTGAGGGGGAGGGGGGAGAAGTTTGCACTGAACCTGTCTGCCAGGATGTTGGCAATGTCTGTGGCTTCAGTGTATTTTTTGTCATTTTGCACTAATTCAGAGCATATCTGGGAGTTTTCACCCAGGTTTCTGACTTAAGTAAAGAAAGCCTTGTGATTATCTTTAGCGTCTTGTGCAATTTTTCTTTCGAAGCTAGCCGTAGATGATTTTATGAGGGATCATAGTTTCTTGCTAGTACTGATCAGAGTTGCCTTCCCTTTCAGGGATTTTGATCTATCACGTAGTAGCTTCCTCCTTCTGTTGTACAGCTTATTTATGGCTGGGGTCCACCAGACAGGTCTCCTGCCTTTGGAGGAGTGTGTCTTGGTTTTATTTGGGATAGCATGATCCATGCATTCCTGTAGGTATCCATAGAATGCGTTTGTAAATGATTCTACAGTTTGGGCCGTATTTTCCACTGGCCCTGGGGCTCTGAAGGATTCCACCTCAGTTTTGAAAAGTGGGAAGTTTGCTTTTGAGAAGTTTTTGACCGTGGTTTCCTTTGCTGGGGGTGGGGACGGGATATGGATGTCCATAGTGATTAATTTATGGTCAGATCTTACCAATGAGGGGTATACCTCTGGTATGGAACATAGAGTCCCCATGTTGGTGATGATCAGGTCCAATTTGTTTTCCCCTCTTGTGGGAGTGGTGACCAGTTGTTCCATAGCATTTGAGTTTATAAATTCTAGGAACCGTTGGGCTAGGGTGTTGGGGCTTGAGTAGTGCTCCCAGTCTATGTTTGGGTAGTTAAAGTCACCTAATATAATGGTGTTTGGAGAGACCTTCATATTCTCCAGTGTCTTCAGGAAAGCCAAGTGGGGTTCCTGAGTTTGGCAAGGTGGTCTGTAGCAGGCTACAAACTGGAAGGCAGTTTTGCCCACTGTTAGTTGCACATGGATGGTCTCAGATGCTTCGTGCAGTGCCACTAGCCTGGAGGTATGGGTATCTTTGATGAATATGGATACTCCCCCTCCTCTTGTGGTTCGGTCCGAGTTTTGGGGCCGAAACGCATGGTATGAGGTATAGCCTGGTAGTGCTGGGGTGCTCTCGGGAGCCTTGAACCAGGTTTCTGTTACTGCACAGATATCGATATTCTCCATACTGAGGAGAGCCTCGAGTGCGTGCATCTTGAGGTTTAGACTTCTGGCATTGAGCAGCATTACCCTTAGTTTATTTTTCCTTGTGTTGTCTAAGGAGGTGGGTTTGTCTTTTGAGCCTTGCCTAAAAAAGGCACTATGGGGGTGGCAAGAGCCTTGGCCAGTATTCGAAAACCCAGGGGTGACAGGTGCAAGCCGTCCCTAGTGAAGCAACGTGGCTTGTCAAGCATGTCATCCCAGGCTGACAGACACTGGACCCCCTTTGAGTGACACCAATACTTTAGCCAATTGTTGAAATTGATCATTTTGTCTTTATACTGTGGTATCATTCTTGGTGAGGGTAAGATGCTACTCAAGGTCAGGGTCATACCGGCCTGGGCCACATGATCAGAGAGCTCCTCTATGTCTCTTTTCATGTAATCCAGGGAGATACGTCTCAGGTCATTCACACCAGCATGGACAATGGCAGAGTCATATTTGTACTTGCTTTGGAGTGACCTGAATGCTTGTGTTATGTGGCGGATTCCGGCACCCGACAGGCAGCTTACAGTGACCTTCTCCTTGTTCAGCCTGGTGAGAGGGACGTCAGTGTGTCTGACAATAGAGTCACCTATTACAAGTGTATTAGGTGTGTTGTTTAGCCTTATGAGCTGTGACTGTGTGGCAAACTGACTTTGTGAACTATGTGACACGTGGGTATTGTTGTGGGTAGCAGTTGCTTGGATGTCTGCTTTGGAGGTCTCTGTTGCTTGGGCAGATTTTTATTTAGAGCCTTTGAGTATGTTTTTGTGTGTTTATGTGTTTGGTTTGCTGTTGCAATAGGTCTATGTGAGACTGGATTTGTGGTATGTGTGATTACCTTCTCCTCCAGACTGACCGTGCCAGTACTATGTTGAGAGAGCTCAGCCTCCAGTTTGGCTATATAGTTGCATCTCTCACATATATTTGAGCTTGTTGGGAAGAAGAGAGGGTGGTCTGCGTACATCAGGCAGTTGTAACATTGCCTCAAGATTCCCATATTCACCAGCTGGACTGGAGAGTAAACCTGAAATGGTGGTTACTGGGCTATTGACCCAAAGGTCTTTATAAGCCTAGCTGTGTATAGGCAATATAATACTAGAGAAACCGAATACAAAGGATCTTGCTAAATCTCGAGATCTTAGTTAACAAAGACTGCCCATATCTAGGAGGGTCATAGGTGAAATCACTAGTAGGAATTTATGGTTTCCCATCCAGGCATCCAGGCTATGCTTAAACAGGGATATAGAGGAACTCTGTTTGATCTGAATTGGTAGCCTATTCCAGAGGATTGGCAACTTCTGAGAGACATGTCTGTCTCTCCAGCAAGACCTATTTATGTCACAGGCCAGTTTAAGGTCCCTGGAGTGGGTGACCCTTGTCCCATTTGACTTGTGGATGTGCAGCATTTCCATTAGGTTTGGATCTGAGATTGCTCTGTAGGCCAGGCACATGTCTCCTTTAAGTAGTCTGCATGCTACTGAGTACAGTAAAAGTGACTTCAGTCTGTCAATGTATGATATGTGCTAGAGGACCTAAACTTTCTTGGGTAGAAATCTCTGAGGTCTATCAAGTTGCTGCAGATGTCTGGTAAGGTACATACCAAAGGGAGCATTGTACTCAATTACTGCTTGATGAGGGTCGAGTACAGAGGAGTTATAACCTCTCACTCTTGAGACAATGCCTTTGCTAATGAGGTGTGCAGTGTAGATTACTTTTCTTACCCCAGTAGACACATGGTGGTCAAATTTAGGCTACAGCCAACTTGCACCCCCAAGTCTCTCACGACTGAGTTGTTACTTAGGGTATTATTATTTATATGATAGTCTGCAGGGATATAATTTTTAGTGAAGGGAATGATAATGGATTTTATAGCACTGAGTCTGAGCCCATGGCTTTTGCTCTACTCGCTGGTTTGTGTAAGTCCCTCTTGAAGTATATTGACATTGTTTTTTAATTCAATGGTAGCACCTAATTTGCAGTCATCAGCAAACCTAGTCAGCCACAGCCCCTCTGTTTTGGCCTGAACTTCTGAGAAGTGTATTACAAACAGGAGGAGCCTAGCACTGACCCTTGTGGAACCCCACTGGTGATATGTCTGCTGTTTGAGGTACAGTCTCCAACTTTGACTGAGTGCAATCTGTCAGTGAGCCAGTTAGCAACCCACCTGATGTCATAAGGGTTGATATATAACTGGGAGAGTTTATCAATGATGCCCAAATGTGGGATTGTGTCAAAGGCCTTGGCTAAGTCAAGGTAGGCTGTATGCACACATTTGCCTTCATCTATGGCTCTGATGATGTTTTCAAAGAAGTCCACCAGGTTTAACAGGTATGACCTGCCTTTGACAAAGCCAGACTGTGCCAGATCAAGGGTTTGGAGGTCACCTATATCCTTATTTATAAGGTCCATGATGATTCGTGCCATGGTCTTACAGATAAGGATGACTAATCTTATGGGTCTGTAATTCTCAGGGTCTGTTGCTGTACCATCTTTATGAAGGGGGTTGACAGTTGTTTTCGATTCAGCAGGGGCAAAAATCAGTACTCAGGCTGTGGTTGAAGAAAGTATCTAATGGAGTTGCTAAGTCATCTTTTAGACCATTGAGAAGACCACCTGGGATGCCATCCAGTCCCATAGAGGCTGTGTTTTTGGCCTTGGAGAGAGCATTAATGACTTGCTCTTTGGAGATATGAGGTACGGGAGATGTAGACGGAAAACATTGTGTAATGTTCGGACAGGACAGGGGGTAAAATTTTGCCAAACCTGTCAGCTAATAGGTTAGCTATTTTCACAGGATCAGTGTGTGTGAGCCTACCTTAGAAGAAATAAGAATAGTACTAAGGAAAATGAAGTCAGGGAAAGCAGCAGACTCAGATGAGGTCACAGCAGATATGATAAAGGTGCTGGGTGAGATAGGGGAGAAGTGGCTCCTGAGGGTACTTATAGCAGTGTGGAGTGAAAGGTGTATCCCACATGGCTGAAGAATAAGCATACTCATTCCAGTGTACAATCACAAAAGGGACATCCACAACTATGGGGAGTATAGAGGAATCAAACTCCTATCACATTGCTTGAAAGTTTTAGAGAGGGTGATTGATAAACATATACACAGAGTATTAGAATGTAAAATGGGAGATGAGCAGTTTGGATTCAGATCAGGATAGTTGAGAAGAAACTAGCTATAAGGAAAGAGTCCAACTAGGCATTCCTAGACTTTGAGAAAGCGTATGACAAGGTCCCAAGAAAACTGATCTTGGCAGTACTATGGCGATTCAAAGTCACAGAAACATTGGTAGAATTAGTGCAGGATATATACAAGGACTCAATGACTGAAGCACAAATAGTGTTTGGCCTCACAGAGGGGTTCTCAGTGTGAATGGGTGTACACCAGGGTTCAGCTCTGAGCTCACTGCTGTTCTTACTGGTGATGACTACATTTGCAAATAGGTAGGAGGGGACAGATCAACCAGGTTGCTGTATGCAGATGATGTGGCATTGCAGGCAGAATGAATAAGAACTCCAGCAATGTATAGAGCAATGGAATGCAAAACTGAAGGCACATGGGATGAAACTAAGCACAGATAAGACAGTGGTAATGGCAGCAAACTGGGGAAATCAGAAGAAGATGATAATTGAGATAGAAGAGAAGATACTGGACCAGGTAAATAACTTCAAGTATCTGGGAGGGGTGGTTGAGGAGAAGGGAAGTCTGAATCGGAGGGGGTTCAGCCAAATGGCATAGACTGTCAGGTGTAGTCTATGGCAGAAGACTACCAAAGAAGCTGAAAAGTAAGGTGTACAAGACAGAGATGCGACCAGTACTATGGTATGGTACAGAAACCTGGGCAGTAAAGGCAGAGCAGATGAAGAAGTTAGAGGTAATAGAAATGAAATGCCTGAGAAGGGTGGTAGGATGCAGTCTGAGGCACAGATGAAGAAATGAGGACATAAGAGCAGAAGCCAAACTAGCTCCAATTGCAGAAAAGATCAAAGAGAACAGATTGCAGTGGTTTGGACATGTGCAGAAAAACAGAAAGATTTGGGACAGAGAGGAAGAAGGTAAGAGGAAACAAGGATGTCTAGCAAAGAGGTAGATGGTTTGTGTGACAGAAGATCTGCAACAGTCAGGCATGAGTGTCGAAGAAGGCAGTAGTGTGCTACTGAATTGAAAGACATGGAGACAGTTAACACAATTCCCCAACCCCATGTAGAAAATGGGAAAAAAATGGGGGCTGATGATGATGATGATGATGAGTGTGTGTGATGCCATGCACATCTGGTTCAGCACATGTCTGGGTCCTATTGTTTAGGTTACGGATGTAGCTGAAGAATGCCTTATGGTTGCCCTTAACTATGGTTGCTAAAATTTTTTTGAAGTTGCCCTTATAGGATTTTACAAGTTGTCTTATTTGTTTGTTCAAACTGAGGAGGGTGTTCTTCGATAGGTTCATAGGTTCATAGGTAGGTACTAGGCTATCGGCCCAAGGGCCTACGCAAGCCTAGCCAACAAGGTTCTCTGGCTTACGCCACCCAAGAAATTTATTTTTCTGTGCCACTGTTGAGCAGAGACACAGAAGTGATCCCCGGGGTGTATTTCCTATTTCCCATCCACTCATCAAGATTTTTCTTGAAGAGTGCTATTGAAGAACTTTGCTTGACATAGATGGGTAGCCTGTTCCAGAGAATGGGAAGTCTCTGGGATAGGAATATATCCCTCCAGCATGTCCTGTTTATTGTGGTGACAAGGTTTAGGTCCCTAGAGCGTGTAGCTCAGAGGGATTGTGATTTCTTTAGGTGTAGCATGTCCAACAGCTCTGGGTTTGACATAGCTTTATATGTTAGTCAGAGATCACCTCTGAGTAGGCGATATGCTAAGGAGTAAAGCTGGAGTTTTTTTAGGCGGTCAGTGTAGGGCATTTGTTTGAGTCCAGTAATCCTCTTTTTGAGGTACTTCTGTGGCTTTTCCAGCTGCTGCAGATGTCTTGTGAGGTACATTCCAAAAGGGGCGTTGTACTCTATAGTGGGTCTAATGAGTGTTGGGTAGAGGGGAACAATGACCTCTTTTTTCCTGGATGATAACCCTTTTATGATGAGGAGTGCCATGTAGAAGGACTTTCTGACTACTGTGGTGATGTGACTATTAAAGGAGAGACTACTGTCCACCTGGGTCTCAAGGTCTCTTATCATGCATTCAGTGTTAAGTAGATTGCTGCCTATGTGGTAGTTCATGGGTACAGAGTTTTTACCAAAGGGAATGACACTGCACTTTTTGGCATTGAGCTTGAGGCCATGGCTCTGACACCAGGCATCTGTCTCAGAGAGGCCCTTCTGTAGGATGTTCACATCATTTGGGCACTTGACTATGGCTCTTAGTTTGCAGTCATCTGCGAACTTTGTTAACCAGAGGCCTTCTGTGTTAGCCTGTACTTCAGAGAAGTAGATACCAAACAGGAGTGGTCCCAGGATGGAACCCTGTGGTAGTCCACTTGTCACTGTTTTGATGTCAGATTTGGAGTCTGCAACTTTTACAGTGTGGGTTCTGTCAGTGAGCCAGTTGGCAACCCATCATGAGACGTAGGGATTTATGCCTAGTTTATTGAGTTTAGCTATAATTCCAGAATGGGGGATGGTGTTGAAAGCCTTGGCGAGGTCAAGATAGGCTGTGTGAACTACCTTAACCTCATCTACGGCTTTGGTGACTGCCTCAAAGAAGTCGATCAGGTTCAGGAGGCCTTTCACAAACCTGAACTGGGTGGGATCCAGAGTTTGGAGTTTACCAATGTCTTTGTTTATGAGTTCCATGATGATACATTCCATGGCTTTGCAGATCAGGCTCATCAGGCTAATAGGTCTATAGTTCTCGGGATCAGTGGTGGCTCCCCCTTTGTGGAGATGGATAACTGTTGCTGTGTGCCATTCAGTGGGCACAAAGCCTGATGCGAGGCTATTATTGAACATGGTGCTTAAGTGGGGAGCCAGTTCATTCTGAAGTTCGTGTAAAACGCAGCCTGGGATGTTGTCCAGTCCCATGGATGCTGTGTTTTTGGCTTTAGAGAGTGCAGCTTTCACCTGCATAGTTGTGATTGAATGGACTCTCCATTCTTCCTGTACAGATATGGGCCCTTTAGGGGGTGGGGGGGGGGTAAAGTTAGCACTGAACCTATCTGCCAGGATGTTGGAAATATCAGTTGGTTCTGTAATTTTCGTGCCTTTGTGCTGTAACTCAGAGCAGATCTGGGTGTTGCCATTGAGATTCTTGACATAGCTATAGAATGCTTTTTGGTTGTCCTTGGAATTAGTGGCGATTTTATTTTCGTAGCTCGCTATGGAGGATCTTATAAGGGATATCAGCTTCTTACTGAGGCTGACCAGGGAGCTCCTCCACTCATGGGATTTTACTCTCTTTTGCAACAGTTTCTTCCTTCTGTTGTACAGTTTGTTTATGGCAGGGGACTACCAGATTGGCTTCCTTTTTTTGGAGAATAGCGTCTTGGTTCTGTTTGGGATAGCACGATCCATGCACTCATGTAAGTGCTTATAGAGTGTGTTTGTGTAGGATTCAACAGTTGTAACTGTATTGTCCATCTGCATGGGTGTCATGAAGTTCACTACTTCTGTTTTAAGAAGCATGAAGTTGGCTTTGGAGAATTTTTTTACTGTGGTTTCCTTAATGGGGGATGGGGGTGGGATGTGGATATCAAGGGTGATTAGCTTATGGTCGGATCGGACCAAAGAGGAGTTGACTTCAGGTGTGGAACACTGGTCACTCATGTTGGTAATGACTAGGTCTATGATATTGTTGCCCCTGGTGGGGGTGTGGATAAGTTGATCTAGGGCATTGGAGTTTATGAATTCCAGAAAGCGTTGCGCTAAGGAGTTGGTACATGAGTAGTTTTCCCAGTTAATGGTGGGGTAGTTGAAGTCGCCCATTATTAGGTTGTTTGGTTGAACCCTAATATTTTCCAGTACATCAAGAAAAGGGGAGTGGGAATCCTGGGGCATGGTGGGGGATCTGTAGCAAGCTACAATTTGGATTGCAGTTTTGCCAAGAGTTAATTGCACTTGGATAACCTTGGATGCATTATGCTGAGCAACCAGCCTGGAGGTGTGGATATCCTTAATGAATATGGACACACCACCACCTTTGGTGTTTCGGTCCAGGTTACATGGCCGAAAAGTGTGGTACGAGTTATAGCCTGGTAGTGCAGGGGTGCTCTCTGAACCTTGAACCAGGTCTCAGTCACTGCACAGATATCGATGTTCTCCATTTTAAGGAGTGCCTCGAGTGAGTGCATTTTGAAATTTAGACTTCCTGCATTGAGTAGCATTACCCTCAGTTTTTGCTTGCCTGTTCCTGTTATGGTGGTGAATTTGTTACTTGAACCCTGCCTAAAAAAGGCCCTATAGGGGCAGCAAGAGCCTTAGCCAGTATCCAGAATCCCAGGGGCAACAGGTACAGACCATCTGTGGCAAAGCATCGTGGTCTGTCGACCATGCCTTCCCAAGCAGACAGATACTGGATCCCCTTAGAATGACACCAGAAGATTAGCCAATTGTTGAAGTCAATCATTTTGTCCTTGTACTGCGGTATCATTCTGGGTGATGGCAGAATGCTACTCAGGGCTAGGGTCATACCTGACTGGGTACAAGATCGAAGAGCTCTTCCATGTCTCTTTTCATGTAGTCCAGGGAGGTAGGTCTCAGGTCATTCATACCAACATGGACAATGACAGAGTCATATTTCTACTTGTTGTGGAGTGACCTGAGTGCGTGGGTTATGTGGCAGATCCTGGCACCCGACAGGCAGCTGACAGTAACCTTCTCCTTGTTTAGCCTGATGAATGGGATATCAGTGTGCCTGACTATAGAGTCACCTATGACGAATGTGTTAGGTATGTTGTTTTGCCTTATTGGCTGTGTTTGAGTGGCACACTGAGTCTATGGGCTATTTGTCATTTGGGTTGTGTTGGGGAATGGAGGTTGCTTGTGTTTCTGCTTTGGAGGTCTCTGTTGCTTAGGCAAATTATTATTGAGAGCCTCCGCAAATGTTTTTGAGTTTCTATGTGTGGATTTTGGTGGTGTAGACGTAGTGAGACTATGTGATGAGTGTGGTGTGGTGAAAATGTTTACCTTCTCCTCATGACTGCCAGGTTCAGTCTTGGTTGGAGAGAGCTTTACCTCGAGTTTGGCTAGATAAGTGCATCTCTCACAGGTTGTAGTGTTGGGTGGTAGGAGGAGAGGGTTGTCTGTGTACATGAGGCAATCTCTACATTGCCTCAAGATGCCTAGATTCATCAGATAGACAGGGGAGAACAGTGGGAGCTGACCTTTGGACATGCCTGAATAAAAAACTATTCTCCTCTAGATAAGTGAGGAAAATGAGTACAAGAACTGTTTTTCTCAATGCCAGTATGAAAAGTAAGTACAAAAACTGTTTTCCTCTAGGTAATGATGAAGATTGAGTGCTATAGTAATTAGTAGCTTATTTAGTGCTTACAAGTTCTGAACAAGTGCTGAGTATGAATAAGCAAATTTAAGTGCTAAAACTAAGAATCTGTATCTGCACTAGACGAGTTACAGAAACAAATGCAAATGCAGGCTTTCAAATCAGAAAGTTAAGAGAGATGTAAGATTGCCCAAATGGCCGATAACTACAAATTCTGGGCCAGAACCACTCGTTATGTGGTAGACAGGTGTTGGGACCCTTCTTTTTTATTCTTAGCAACTTCTTCCTCTTGTATAACTTATTAATGCTAGATGTCCACCAGGGAGGCTTGTTTTTTTCTTGAGGATCTTGTTTTGATCCTATCAGGTACACCTGTGTTAATACATTTGTATAAGTTATTGTACAGTGTGTTTGTCTATACCTTAGTATAGGTGTCAATACCATCTGAGGGAACAGGAGCTTGGAAATTATGTATGCCATCCCTTAGGAGAGTATAATTAGCTTTGGTGAATTTTTTTAGCCTGATTTCATCTAAGAGGGGTTCAGATGTTATAGCTACTTCAAATGTGACTGATTTGTGATCAGATTTAACCAGTGAGGGTTTTATAATTATGTTGGTGCAATGGTCACCCATGTTGGCGCGGACCAGTTTGAGAACATTCGAGCCCCTTGTAGGATTACATAGTATTTTTTCCAGTGCATTAGTGTTAACAAAATCCAGAAATCATTGTGTGAGCATGTTGGTACTCATAAAAGTTTCCCAGTCAATGAAGGGGTAGTTAAAATTGCTCAGTACTAGAGTGTTTGGTTGTAATTTGATTGACTTAAGCAGATCCAAATAAGCAGTGTGGGTATCATGGATCATTGAAGGGGGGCGTATAGCTACCAATGACTTGAAGGGGGAGTCTTACCCACAGTTAGTTGAACTTGGAGTAACTCCACAGAGTTTTCCTTTGCAACCAGTCTAGAGGTGTAATTATCTTTGATGAAGATAAATACTCCTCCTCCTCCTTTGGTTCTCGCACATTCATTTTGTGTTCTGAAAGTATGGAAGGCATTGTAGTCTTGCAAGGCCAGGGTACTCTCTGCAGCCCTGAACCAATTTTCTGTGACTGTACAGGTGTCAATATACTCCAGGGAGAGAAGTGCTTCCAGAGAGTGCAGTTTCTTATTTAAACTCCTAGCATTTAGCAGCGTAACCTTTAATTTATTTGTGAGTGATATTTTCATGTCGGACATTTTGTTTTTGAGACCTTACCTAAAAAAAGATGCTATGGGAAGGCAAATGCCTTAGCCAGTAACAGAAAACTTAGAGGCGACAGGTGAAGACCATCTCTGGCAAAGCAGAGTGGTCTATCAACCATGTCATCCCAGGCTAACAGGAACTGGATCCCCTTAGAATGACAGCAGAAACTAAGCCAATTGTTGAAGTCAATCATTTTTTGTTTATATTGTGGTATCATCCTAGGTGATGGTAGTATGCTGCTCAAGGCTAAGGACATACCTGCCTGGATTACATATTTAGACAGCTCAGTCATATCTCTCTTTATATAGTCCAGTGAGGTATGTCTCAAGTTATTCACACTAACATGAACTATGATGGAGCCATAACAGTATTTGTTGAGAAACCCGAGTGCATGTGTGATCTGACAGATCCTGGCACCCCATGGGCTGCTTACTGTAACCTCCCCCTTATCCAGCCTGGTGAGTGGGACATCTGTGTGTTTCACAATGGAGCCACCTAAGGCTACAAAAGTTGGTTTGTAGGTTCATTGGTGTGTACTAGGTCAATGGCCCTGGAGCCTTTACAAGCCTAGCCCATAGAAGTGCCCTGGCATTATGCTGCCATTAGTTCCCAGTGCCTGTATCAAGTAGAACCACTGGAGTGATCCCCGGGGTGAACTTATTATTTCCCATCCACTCATCAAAATTTCTCTTGAAGAGGGCCACTGAGGCACTCTGTTTGACATGTATGGGAAGTCTATTCCATAGCAAGGGCAGTCTCTGGGTTATGAACCTTTCCCTCCAGCATGTTCTGTTTACTGTGGTAATGAGATTGAGGTCCCTGGAGTGTGTGGTGCAGAGGGAATGGGATTTCTTTAGGTGTAACAGGGCTGGGTCAGACATGGCTTTGTAAGTCAAGCAGAGATTGCCTCTTAATAGACAATATGAGACAGAGAAAAGCTGGAGTTTGTTGAGTCTGTCCATGTAGGGCATGGGTTTAAGGACTAGGATCCTCTTCGTGAGGTACATTTGTGGTCTTTCAAGCTGTTGTAGGTGTTTAGTGAGGTACATGCCAAATGGGGCATTATACTCAATGATTGATGTGCTTTGCCTAAGGAGATTATTGGGTAAGACACTGATGCTTGTGTTGCAGTGTATTGAGCACTGTAGGTGTTGTATTAGGTGTAGCATGTTTGTGTTTGGAAGATCTCTGATGTTTAGGTAGGTTGCTGGTAAGTATCTCCATGTATGATGGTTTATGTGCTGAGTGCATGGTTTGCGAAGGAGGTATAGTATGTGAGCTGGCAACCTGTTCACCGTTACTGTACTGTGTGCAAGAGAGTAATAATTCCAGAGTCTTAGCATAGATGCATCTCTCACAAATTGTACTTGGGTGATTTAGGAGTAGAGGGTTGTCAGTGTACATCATGCAGTTGCTACACTGCCTCAGGATACCCATATCAAGCAGTCTGGTAGCAGAAATTGGAGGGAAATTGACCATCGTTAATGTTAGGGTAAATCCTGTTTTCAAAGTGGGGAGAGAAAATGGAGAGGTGTGGTATAACTAGGTGCTATAAGTGGGGTCTATATTAATGGGGTGCTCTATAAAGGGTCTGTACTAGTGGGGGTTCTATAAATGGTATGATACTACTGTAGATTTGGTGGTTTTGGGACTGTTTAAGGGGCAAAAGTGCAGCTGAGGTTGTCTATGAGCAGCTAAGTGCAATTTAAGGATTTCTCTGCAGACACGGTCAGCTGCTATGCGAAAATATTTCTAATGACGTTTTTGCGTCTATAAAAACTAGTGGTTACTCCCAATGTGTGATAGTGTGCAATGGTACATGGTAGTGTGCTACGGGTAAACAGATGAATATAGCAGAGCAGTGCCTGGTCACCTAACTCTGTGTTAAAGCATGCTCAAACCCACATAAACACGGGCCTTATGTAGCAACAGTGAGCACTCTGAATTAAACAATTTAACCAATAAAAAGCTCAATACTGAGCCCTGTGCTAGCAACCTTCAATCAGATGAGTCCTAACTGCACTCTTCTGCCACAAGAGTTGGGGGGGGGGGCTCTCCAACAAAAGATAGAATGTCTAGATGTGTTTTTGGTCATTTTTGTAAATTTGTGAATGTCACAAATTCATTTAATATGTATGGGAGGACTTATTTCCTGAAGGGCAACTATAACTGTCTTCCTAAAATTGTGGTTTATATCGCTACATGCCAATTTTGTCCTGCATTTTATATAGGAAGGATGGAAAGATGCCTTAAACAGTGCATTTATGAGCATATATATAATATTAGGAAATTAAATTTGAACAATGTCCTAGCCAGGCACATAAATCTGTATCCCTCGCATGCTTTCTATTTTTTGTGATTGATCAAGTAGTGGGTACAGATAGGGGGGGTCCTGTGGCCTTACTATTGGATGAGAGGGAACTAATCTGGCAATTGAGATTTAATGCACATTTTTTCCCTGGGCTAGATGATAACTTGTCTATTAAATGTATTTTAAGATTGAAATCATGTTTTAGATGAATGTATTTTTGTGGTACTTGATTTGTATTCATCTTTTAACTTGATTAAAAATGTTTGTATGATATGAGATTTTTAGGGGTAATGAAAATGTTTGGGATTTGTATGTTTAAGAGTTAATTAATTATTTCATTCATTAATTTATTAATTTATGTGATGCTTTTGGAGGGATATTTAAAGGGTTTAGTGTGATTACTGTTTTGTCTGATGAAGTTTGCTTATGAAGTAAACAAAAGTGCTTACTTTATATTCAGCTGGCCTGGCTTGTTTTTTTGGCTTTTTGGGTTTCATAAATTTGTTTTTTTCTTTGGTTTTAACAATCAGTATGGCATAAGGTTCAGTGGCAAAATAGATAGCAACAGTGTTGAGTTTTTGGATGTGATGGTTAAGAAAGATAGAGACGGTACGATTGTTACAGATTTATATCGGAAACCATTCACCAAAAATTCCCTGTTACGGGCCAATAGTTGCCATCCAGGTCATATGGCTAAAAACATCCCAATGGCCCAATTCAAGAGGTTAAACCAAATATGTAGTAGACCACAGGATTTTGAGTTGCAGGCAGATAAATTAAAGCTGAGATTTTTGACTAGAGGTTATGGGGCTAGTAAGGTTAATTCAGCTGTACAGGCAGTTCACTTCATGCCTAGGACACAATTGTTACAGGTGAGAGAGCATCAAACTAGAGAATCTCTAGGAACCCTTAGATTTATCACTAGATTTGGAAGTAATACATTTAAAATCAAAGAAATAATAGCAAAACACTGGCATATTTTGAAAACAGATAGTTTTTTGTCTACTTTAGTAGATAATCAGTGTAACTTTGGTTATAGAAGAGGTAAAACCTTTGGGGAAGAGTCTATCTAGTTTTTAAAAAAGTAAAGCTTTAGTAGACGGGATAAATGAGAATTGAATTGTGGGAAGTACCTTCTGTGGGCACTGCATTCATTGCAAAGTAATTTCGAAAACCAAGTCATTCACTTCAGTCAACACTACAAAAGTATATGACATCAGCCATCTTATATCTTGTACAAGCAAGTGGGTGATATATATGGCTGTGTGCCAGTGCAGGTCTTTTTATGTTGGACAGACATCTTTAAGCTTGAAACAGCATATAGCATTACATATTAGTGACATTAACTGTAAGAGGGCACGCAGTGCACTATACAAGCATACGCAGGTACAGCCAAGGGCACATTTTATATACCTAAGTATAGATAAAGTATTAGGGTCTGATTTGACAATAACACATAGACACAAGATTCTTACTAAAAAAGAAAGAATGTGGATTGTAAATTTGGGAGCATTATTCAAACCAGGTTTGAATGAACATTGGTAAATTAATAAATATTAATAATTCCTGTTGCCATTGAGACTTTGTACCTTAAATTGGGGATTTTTTTCCAAAGCTGAATGTATTTACTAACCTTTGGTTGAATAATGGAGTAAACTAAAGGGAAGAGTAATGTGTGTATATTTAAAAACAAAAGTTTTCTAATGTGCATAATGCATGATTTACATTGGGTGGCGCAAGTGTACTGTTTTACAGGAATACAGCTTTAAGAACAAGTGTATAAAGGATGGGCTTCCTCTTTCTGGAAGTATGCACTGATGACGCCATGAGGCAAAACCTTGGTTTGTTGGGTGTTGCAGAACATGTCTGCCATTAAAAGAATTCAATGGCACTTTCCTGAATGTTGTTTTAGCCTATTTGGGCTAAATATATGGTGCTGGAGATTAGTGTTGTTTGTATGTATGTATGTATGTGTATATATATATATATATATATATATATATATATATATATATATATATATAGGGGTCTACTTCAAAACATCAGCTTAGCGGAACATTGACTTGCAATCACTGAGATGAGAACATTGAAACTTCACAATGCCGAACTCCCATAATGCCACAATTTAAGTCCAGAAAAGTAACCGGTATGCCACCAATCACTACAACATAAACAGAAGCAAGCTAAACCCATGAGCATGGGGGGATTCGTCCTCCACACACCCCCATGTGGGGGGCTGTACCCCCCTCATCTTAATTAAATATACCAACTCCAAGATCACTCAACAGTGGAGAAGTGGAGAACAAGGCAAAGGTCAGCCATGGTGGCCCCGTGGTTACATTCGAAGTTAAATTGTGCGACTCATATCATTCTTCCCAAGTGCACAAGCACTTACCAAATGAGAACTACCATTGTATGCATAAGCACTTCCCATACACAGGTTTTACTTCAGTAAAGATTCAATTATAATTCAAAATTGTTTTAAAAATGAAATGGCATGTAACATGACATTTACATTTATTGTGTATTTTCTCTGTCTTCACCTTTTTTTCTCTGTCTTTATTATTTTAAGTGTGCTTTTCTTTCTCCTTTATTATTTTATTTCTCTCCCATTTATTTTACTTTTTTTACAGATTCAAATATCTCAGGAGTGGCCCAGGAATGTACCTCTCAGATTAAGAAGCACTTCATTGCAGGGTTGGGGTGATGGCACTGGTCCTGTAGACAACTCCAGCTTATGCCAGCCTGGTAAGTTTCACCAAATGTGGCTTCAGAACTTGGTAGAGGATGTACTGGAGCAGGTTGTGAACAAATGGATTCAGCCTGTCAAAGCTTCTTTTCAAGCATGTTGAAGGTACTCATTCCCAGGTGGTGTTGACAGTACCCTAACACAGGACTCTACCCCCTCAACATCAGGGACCTCCACTGCACCACCATCTAGCAGTGGAAGTGTTTGTGGCTCTTATGATGAGGGGCCCTTGTCCTATCTCTTCCTCAGCCATTCTTCCTTTATCTTTTGTCTTACCTATTTCCTCCACATACACTACCCTCTCCTTCAAACATTTTTTTGGGGAAAATAAGCACATAGTGTCCCTCCTCTCCCAGTTTCTTCATCTCAAAACATCTTGAATTTTTCCTTCTGTGTTCCCCTCTTTGCTTGTCCCCCATTTTTCAATCATTCCAGTCTCATAACTTCTATTATTTAATAAAGCCATCAGGGTATTCACATAAGGATACCTCCATATAAAACATTATAAATATTATAAACCCCCTTTTTTAAATTTTTTTGAATACATGCTGCTTACTTTATACCTTTCAAGTATGACTACTGTTAGCCATGCTTGGCTGCAATACTCAAACACATATGAAGTAGTACAGAGATCCAGGCTTTTTTGTATTAATTCACAAGTTCCCAACACTGGGTTTTACATACTTAATGGTTTTGCCTTAAATAGGTGTCTTTTTAAAATTATCTTCACTGTTGCTTATTCAACACAAATAACCTACACTGAGTTTATTTGCATATATGTTTAGTGGCATTACTTGCAAATAACCACAAGGCATTTGTGAAATAGCGGACTTTGAATACCAGCCAAAATGTTCATTACAATCATTAAAATCAGATCATAATTCTTTACAGTAAAAGAAACTTGTATTAAGTTACAGAGAAAGAATAAGAATTGCAGAAGAGTAAATTGTTTAAGCTGTAACACACATAGAAATGTTGCTTATACAGTGGCCAGAAGTGAAGTGAACCTATGATCAACCAACAGCTTTAAAGTTTCTTAGATACTTAGCTGCCAAAATGTTGTCAAGCCTGCACAAAGGCTGTTGCAGCTTTCAAAGATGTTCAGTATTCCTAACATTACTTTATAATGACTGTTGTATGAACTGCCGCACAAAGCTAAATCATATCAAGCAGGAAATATGCATAACAGAGATAATTATAATTGTTTGCTGAACACAACACATTTGTTAATGTGCTCAAAAAATGGGGTCAAGAAACTTATATTTAGAATAAAGCCTAAGAGGTGATTTGTTTCAATCCATCTTGAAAACTACTTTAACAAATAATTATCATCAGTGATCTGATCAATATTTGTCATATAATGAGCTTTAACTGCTCCACTGAAATACAAGTCAGAGAAAAAAGTGTAGGAGCTTGTACTGTTTTGCAGCTTTCAAAGCTGTAACACAGCACAGCCATGCAGACAACAGTCAAAAGCTAAATGTTCTACTGACAAATTAACAGCTTTAAAAGTTATCAACCATTTCAGTATGCCTTTTCTTTGTAGCAGTATGGTTTCTTACAGCTTTTGAAACTGCTATAATTTCTCCAATACTGTAGTCTTTGTATCGTGAGAATTCTGCAAAGCTGCTCAGAAAGTTGCATAACGACGTTACCTTTTTCCTGATTTTGAGGGATTTGAGGAATAACCTCTGTAAAGGCAGCCTTCATTTTCTGGCTGGAAATATTTAGCTCATACTTCTGTGGATCCCTAGTGATATCTGCATTGTTTACTGTACTTATTTCCTTGTTTCACTTGAAAGAAAGTTACTGTTTGTCGTTTTTGCCTTTAAGTTACCTGTAGCACATTGCATTTAAGTTACCTGGCACTTGCTCACTAAAGCAATTATATAAGTCAGCTCTAAAAAATTTAAAGCACTACACCCTCACAAACTCCCCTTGAGTACCTTGTTCCCCATTGGCCCTTTTTTCAATTATAAAGGAATTCCCAATACTATTCTAGCATGTCCAAAGGTCAGTTGTCAATCTCCTCTCCGGTCCAGCTGGTGAATCTGGGAATCTTGAGGCAATGTTACAACTGCCTCATGTACACAGACAACCCTCTCCTCCTCCCAACAAATTCCAACACATGTGAGAGATGCAACCATATAGCCAAACTGGAGGCTAAGCTCTCTCAACTCAGTACTGGCGTAACCAGTCAGGAGGAGAAGGAAACCACACTCACTACAATTCCAGTCTCACATAGACCTACCACGACAACAAACCAAACACATAAACACACAAAAACATACTCAGAGGCTCTAAATAAAAATCTGCCGAAGCAGCAGAGACCTCCAAAGCAGACACCCAAGCAACCCCAAAACAAAACACGTGCAACACATAGCTCACAAAGCCAGTGTGCCGAACAGTCACAGCCCTTAAGGCTAAACAACACACCTGATACACTTGTAACAGGTGACTCTATCGTCAGGCACACTGACGTCCCGCTCACCAGGCTGAACAAGGAGAAGGTCACTGTGAGCTGCCTGTCGGGGGCTAGGATCCGCCACATAACACAAGCACTCAGGTCACTCCAAGGCAAGTACAAATATGACTCAGTCATTGTCCATGCTGGTGTGAATGACCTGAGACGTATCTCCCTGGACTACATGAAAAGAGACATAGAGGAGCTCTCTGAGCATGTAGCCCAGGCCAGAATGACCCTGACCTTGAGTAGCATCTTACCCTCACCAAGAATGATGTCACAATATGAAGACAAGATGATCAATTTCAACAATTGGCTTAAGTGTTGGTGTCATTCAACGGGGATCCAATGCCTGTCAGCCTGGGATGACATGCTCGACAAGCCACGATGCTTCGCTAGGGACGGCTTGCACCTGTCACCCCTGGGCTTTTGGATATTGGCAAAGGCTCTTGCTACCCCCATAGTGCCTTTTTTAGGCAAGGCTCAAAAGACAAACCCACCACCATAGGTATCACAAGGGATAAGAAACTAAGAGTAATGCTACTCAACGCCAGAAGTGTAAACCTCAAGATGCACGCACTTGAAACTCTCCTTAGCAAGGAGAACATCGATATCTGTGCAGTAACAGAAACCTGGTTCAAGGCTCCCGAGAGCACCCAAGCACTACCAGGTTATACCTCATACCATGCTTTTCGGCCCCAAAACTTTGACCGAGCCACAAATGGAGGGGGAGTATCAATATTCATCAAAGATACCCACACCTCCAGGTTGGTGGCACAGCACGAAGCATCAGAGACTATCCATGTGCAACTAACTGTGGGTAAAACTGCCTTCCAGTTTATAGCCTGCTACAGACCACCTTCCCAAACACAGGAACCCCACTTGGCCTTCCTGAGAATACTGGAAAATATGAAGGTCTCTCCAAACACCATTATATTGGGTGACTTCAACTACCCAAACATAGACTGGGAGCATTACTCTAGCTCCAGCACCCTAGCTCAAAGGTTCCTAGAATTTATAAACTCAAATGCTATGGAACAACTTGTTACCACTCCCACAAGAGGGGAAAACATACTGGACCTGATCATCACCAACATGGGGACACTATGCTCCAGACCAGAAGTGTATCCCTCACTGGTAAGATCAGACCATAAACTAATCTCACTGGATATTCACATCCCGACCCCAACCCCTGCCCAGAAAACCACAGTGAAAAACTTCTCTAAAGCAAATTTCACATGCCTCAAAACCGAGGTGAAATCCTTCAAAGCCCCCGGGCCTGTGGAAAATACAGCCCAGACCGCAGAATCCTTTATAAACGCATTCTATGAACACCTTCAGGAATGCATGGATCATGCCATCCCAAATAAAACCAAGACCCAATCCTCCAAAGGCAGACGTCCTGTCTGGTGGACCCCAGCCATAAACAAACTATACAATAGAAGGAGGAAGCTACTACATGATAGAGCAAAATCCCAAAAAGGGAAGGCATCTCTGATCAGTATTAGCAAAAAACTATGGGCACTCATAAAATCGTCTAAGGCCAGCTTCGAGAGAAAAATTGGACAGGACACTAAGGATAATCACAAGGCTTTCTTTATTTATGTTAGGAACCTGGGTGGGAATTCCCAGATATGCTCAGAATTAGTCCAAAATGACAAAAAATACACCGAGCCCACAGGCATTGCCAACATCCTCGCTGACAGGTTCAGTGCAAACTTCTCCCCCTCTCCCCACCAAAAGGACAAATATCTATCCCAACAGAGTGCTGCCCCCCTAACATCTCAGATGCTCAGGTAAGAGCCGCCCTCTCCAAAGCAAAAAACACAGCATCAATGGGACCAGATGGTGTCCCGGGCTGCGTCCTACATGAACTCCAAGAAGAGCTAAACCCAAACATAAAACTACTGTTCAATCTTAGCCTTACTACAGGATATGTACCCAAAGATTGGCGTACAGCAACAGTGGTCCCTCTCCACAAAGGTGGTGCCTCAACGGATCCTGGAAACTATCGCCCCATAAGCCTGACTAGCTTGGTCTGCAAAGCTATGGAAAGGATCATCATGGACCTTATAAATAAAGATATTGGGGACCTACAGACACTGGATCCTACCCAGTTTGGCTTTGTTAAGGGCAGATCCTGCCTCTTAAACCTGGTCGATTTCTTTGAAACAGTCACCAAGGCCATTGACGAGGGAAGGTGGTCCACACAGCCTACCTGGACCTCGCAAAAGCCTTCGATACAATACCCCACTCGGGCATTATAGATAAGCTCACCAGCTTAAATATAACCCCTATGTCACTAGATGGGTTGCAAACTGGCTCAAGGACAGAACCCACATGGTTAGAATTGCTGGAGCCATGTCAGACTCCAAACCAGTTACAAGTGGCGTCCCACAAGCCTCAGTCCTGGGACCTCTCTTGTTCGGTATATATTTCTCGGCAGTACAGGCCAACACAGAAGGACTGTGGCTGACCAAGTTCGCAGATGACTGCAAACTGGGCGCCATAATCAACCCTCCATCTGACACAAGCATCATCCAAAAGGGCCTCATAGAAACAGACAACTGGTGCCAGAGCCATGGCCTCAAGCTAAATGCCAAAAAGTGTATAGTCATCCCCTTTGGCAAAAACAAAGTGCCCACAAATTACCACATAGGTGGTAATCCATTAAGTACAGAAGAAGTCATTAGGGACCTGGGGACTCAAGTTGATAGCAATCTCTCATTTGACAACCACGTGGCCAAAGTGGTTAGAAAAACATTTTATATAGCCCACCTAATCATGAAGGGATTCACATCTAGATCAGGGGAGGTCATCGTACCACTTTACTCATCCCTCATCAGGCCCATAATTGAGTACAATGCCCCTTTTGGGATGTACCTTACCAGACACCTGCAGCAACTGGAAAGACCCCAAAAGTACTCACCAAGAGGGTCAAAGGGCTCAAACAGATGCCATATGCTGCCTGGTTAAAGAACCTCCAGCTCTACTCAGTGGCATACCGCCTGCTCAGAGGCGATCTGTGCCTGACGTATAAAGCCATGTCCAACCCGGAATTAATGGACATGCTGCACCTCAGAAAATCCAAATCCCATCGAGCTACGCGCTCGAGAGACTTGAACCTCAGCACTGAAATAAATAGGACATGCTGGAGGGACAGATTCATAACCCAGAGGCTCCCTTCACTCTGGAATAAAATCCCAGTCCAGGTTAGGTAGAGTCCCACATTGACTCTCTTCAAGAGGAATCTTGATGAGTGGATGGGAGATCGTAGGTTTACCCCGGCTATCACTTCTGTGTCACTGTTAGACAGATGCACAGTATACTAACCTCAAAAAAAGGCATAGCAAAATTAATTTAAAATGGGTGGCGAAAGCCAAACACACTCTGGCTAGGCTTATAAATGCCCTAGGGCAGATAGCCTAGTATGAACCTATGAACCTATGAACCTATACCTTCTAATTACAACCTTTAAACTGCTCTTTGCTGATACTTTTTCTGCCATACTCACCTCTATTAAGCCCCCCTCCTGGAACTGCTCTTCCTACCAACTTTCCACCCCTTTAGTCCCTCCTACCTTCTATCCCTCTAGTCCAACCGCCTTTCCTCCACTTATCCCCTCCCCATAGCTTGTTTCCTGCTGGAGTTTACTTATATCTCCCACAAACTGTGGTGCCATTTTTAAATCCTGTCCTGAGCATCCACAGCTCCTCTGTGCTGGTCCTGTGGTTTAGGCTGCTTGTTTTCACCTCCTGGTAGGTCTTTTCAGCATATCTGTCTATCATTTGCAAGCCTCTAAGCAACTATTGTGATAAACTCTGCATTTTTACTTGTAGCTGTGTTTTAGGGTTATTGATGGCCTTGTGCTGATGACTATCACTCCAATGCAATGCTTGTAACTGTGTTGTAAGGTTATTGTTGGCCTCGTGCTGACAGCTTAATTTATCTGTGACCTACATGTGTTTCTGACCTCTGCAAGCTGCATTTGGGATAAGTGGGGCTCTTTTCTACACTGACTAATGCTGCATTCATTTTTTATGGGTACAAGGGGCTTGATTATATACTGCTGGCTTGTCATGACCAGAAACTTGGTATAATGATGTCCTGTTAAAAGGACACCAACCAAAGTGCATCGCTGAATGCCGGATAGCATCTTAAGGTGGAATAACAATCCCCCTTCAAGCCTTCCACTTAAAATCAGGTTTAGCAGCCATTTTTCTTTCCATTTGTAACTATAAGGGCTCCACACAGCTTCTACATGGTTTTTGGAACTCAATAAACTCACTCCTCAATCCAGGCTCCAAGAATAATCCCGGTCCTGAACCAAGTAAATCTGACCTCGAAGTAGTCTCTGAATTTAATTCATTTTTCATAGACACTATTACTACCATCACCAACACATTTCCCAATAACAACCCAACTGCTCTACACTCTCCCCCTTCTAACTCACCTCATCTGTTTGAACTCAAACCCATCTCCACTAACTTTATGAAAAAAATATTGTGCAAACTTAAACCTTGCTCTAACGCTCCCGAAAATATTCCCTCTTCCTTCCTAGCATGCCCTGCTGATGGCATTGCTCTCCCAATCAGCATCATTATCAAACAATCCATAAAAGAATCATACATCCCCAAACTCTGGTGCTCAGTTTATATTTTTCCTCTTCATAAAGGAGGCAAAAATACTAGCATCTCAAACTTTCGCCCAATTGCTTTGCTCTCACCAATCTCCAAAATCCTAGAAATATGCATCCACCTTCAACTTATGCCTTTCCTGACACAAAACAATCTTCTCACTCCTACCCAGCATGGCTTCCACCCAGGCCATAGCACAATAACCTCTCTACTCTCTTTCCTAGAAACTGTCAATAAAGCCCAAGATTCAGGCCACTTAGTTTCTACTGTTTTACTCGATCTGTCTAAAGCCTTTGATACTGTTTCCCACAAGCACCTTTTCTGTCATCTCTCAAACCTTAATCTCTCACATAATGATTTATCCTGGTTCTCCAGCTATCTATCAGACAGATCACAGGTAGTCAAATGGAAGAACTCCATCTCTTCCTTCCTACATAACCCAACTGGCGTACCACAGGGTTCCATCATTGGGCCAATGCTTTTTAACATCTTCATCAATAACTTTCACAATGCTATTCCTGATTCTAAAATCATTCCATACACAGACGATTCAACCTAAGTCTGCTCTGCCTCAAACCTCTCTGAATTGCTGACTAAAACCCAAACTGGCTTATCAACAACTGAAAACTGGATGCGCCAAAGCCACCTCTCTCTCAATGCAAATAAATCAAAGATTCTACTATTCCCTCCCGCAAAGACCCTCTCCTACGATAGAAACAACTTCAAAGTCTATAGTCAAACCAACTCACCTATAGAAGTAGTCCCCTCTGCCAAACTACTTGGCATTACTGTAGATGAACACCTCAAGTTTGATATTCATATTCAACAAAATATTAAGAAAACCCACCAAAAGCTAGGTATGCTGTATAGGAATAATCGCTTTCTCTCCAGCTCTACCAGGCAAACTCTGGCCTCAACTTATCTTCTTCCTTCCTTATTATATGGAGCCACTCTCCTAACCAACCTGTCCTCCTCTATCAACTCTAAACTAGAAAACTGCTACAACAAAATATCTAAATTTGCTCTAAATCTAAAAATACCACCCATCACTGCCTAACCCTACAATCCCTGAATTGGCTTGAACTCCCAAACTACCTAGACTATCTCCAACTCACTACTGCACATAGACTCATATTTCACCCAACAAAATGTCCCGCTCTAACTAACATCCTTCCCCCTTATACACCCAACAGAGCTCTCAGATCTGAAAATCAAAACTTAATTACTATCCATAAACCTAAACGTCCTGCTGGCCAGCTTATCTTATCTTTCTCACTAGGCAAAAAATGGAATTCCCTTCCCTCCACACTAAGAACCATACCAAACTCAGAAAACTTCAAAACCCAACTATTCAAACACCTGGCCACTAATTGGAAATGTACCTGCCTTCACCCAACCTAATCAAAGGGGGTTCTTGCTCTGGTTCCCAAGCTCTACAACTCTCATAGTTATCTTCCTATGAGCCTATCTAAGCTCTCAACAATTTCTATAGCTTGTTTCTAAGCTCTCAACAACTCCTACAGCTACCCTCACACAGCCCAACCTTGTAAATATTGTAAATAGCATTCTACTGTTGATGTGTGTATGTAAAGCGTATTTATATTTTTTTAAAAGGTTTGTATGTAAACTGTTTCCACACCTAACCCATATCTGTTTTCCTCAAATGAAACTGTATGATCCCTACCTTTAAGCTTAATGAATTTTTTAACTATGCATGATATTGAATGCATTTATGAGTAACTATTGTACATAATATCTTGAATATTAACTATCAGTTGTATCTAAATTGTGTAATGAATCTTGGAGCTTTTCTCCCCGGGCCTCCACTGAAAATGGATCAATCTGGCCCAGTGGACTTTCCCGGTAATCAAATTGCAAATAAATAATAAAATCAGCATAATCCATCTACTACAAAGTTGTTAGGCACTTCGTTGATGTCACTAAATGAACAACATGCTTGTCATTTTTCCATTGATGTCTAAGAGTAAACCACCACATTTCATGTACAGCAAGTTTAATCAAGAGAGTACTCCATGTATTGCAATGTTATAACTTCATTCAGTTAGCAGGTAGGATTGTTAGAAAAGCACAAAGTTTGCAAGCTTTGCAAATAAAATGAAAACAATGTAAAAACGGTGACGGCAATAATATAAATTTACTGGGAGGACATCTTGTCATTAATTGTGCTATTTAAATGCATTTGATGCAATACATTGATATTTTATATTTCAAGTATTAGCTATACCCTAAATGTTAGATCCATCCAGCACCACATATAGACTCTACAGGTAAAGCTGGTATGGTTTAGACTCACATTAATATTTGAATAAATGCATAAAATTTAGTATGATTGCATCAGAGGTCAAAGTTCTATTCTATATGCAATAATTTATTGAGCATGCTAACAACTGAAAGCAACATGCTATTTCACACATTGGATTTATACTGTAATCAAATGTCCTTCTTTCCATCTGTGGAATCTGTTGTGTGTGAAGTGCCTCATTTCATCTTCTATCACTAATTTGTACCTTATTGCCCACTAGGCTGGGATACTGTAGTGTTTAATCTTTTTTTAACACCTTTATTATCACTAAAGACATAGACAAAAAATCATTAATATAAAAGAAAACAAACCATATTAACATGTTTCCCATTACATACATTATACATTACATGTATTCTTTTTTATGACTAACCTCAGTCCAGCATCACATAAATGGCTCAGTTTCTGCCTTCCCTTAAACCTCACCCCTCCTCCAGAACATCAGTCTGCATGTATTTTACCACAACGTCCACTTATTTCTATGTAATTCACCATTTCCCTTTTCTTATCTCTGTTACAATATTCAGTACTTCAAATACAGTTAATATAGACTTTGATTTCCATCTTATAGTATTTTTTTTGCCAGTCACCAGAATTAAACCTAACAATGCCTATGTAATTCAGATTATGAGTACCAGCTTAAAATAATAATTTCCTTACTTACACTCACTTGCTTACCCAATAATTCTGACAAAGTACTCTCTAGCAAATTTTTCAAATCTGCAAACATATTAGACTTCCAAAATATATGTTGTCAGTTAACTTTTACTTCCTCATCATACCTCCAACAGTTATCTACTTGAAAAAAATCATTGGAGTCTGCTTGGTGTATAAAAAATATCTGTGCAAATACTTCCAAGCAGAAATCCTAAACCTTCTAGACTTTGTTGCATACTTGGCAGCCATACATATGTACTCCATTTTCCTTTGTAAATTGCTTACCCAGTCTCTGTTCTCAATCTTTGATGGATTTTTATAGTTATCTTTCAATATTTTATATACCATATTACTTATCACTTTTTAACAGCAGCACCTGATCTAGAATAAACTAAAATCTCTACCTGAGCAGTTTTTTCACTTAAGATTCCCCTTTCTCTTTCTCTTTGTCTATACTCTGATATCAGTCTCCATTAGGGAAGGCAATCTCTAGTCTACAGTACAGTTCTCTTTTTGGTTGCTTCCCATTCTATTAACATTCCCTCTCTAGTTATTTAATTACAATGCCTCTGTTCCTTTGCAAGTTTTCTTCAGTAAATTCTAGCCTCCTCTTACCTATTTTCTGTACTGCTACTTACTGTCATACCAATTGCCAAAAATCTCCTTTTTCCACTCCTGTGTTGGCTTTGTTTTCTGAATACCTTGTGCTACTTTATGAATATTATATTCTGTATGGCTGGTATTTATCTCCTTAAGAATCCACATCCACAATCCCACTCTCTCCTTATTTTTTGAATCCCCACCCCCCATTTTGTCATCACCATTTTCCACTTTGAATTATATCTTTTCTGCTTGTCTTATGTATATGAGCCTTAATTATGTATCTCTAAAACATCCTTTCAAATCAAATAATCCTCAACCACCTTGTTTTGTTTGAAGGATCAGCTTATCCCACTTAACCCTTTCCCTCTTCCCCTCCCAGATAAATTCGTTCAAGCCTTTATTAATTGTTGTCCATAATTTCTACTTTGGTTGCTCCTAAATACTTCAACTTATCATGTTACCAACAATATGGGTATTGCTGAACCAGTTCATCTGTAGGCACATAATTTACTACTATAGAAGGCAAGATGGCAGCAGAACTGTAGTCTCAGTGCCAGCAAAGCTCTGATACAAATGCAAAACTTTTAGCCTGCCTAGTACCCAAAACATGGACCTTAAACACAAAAATTGAATACATAACATCACACTTTTATGAGGTATATACAACTTTGCAAAAATTACCATAAGTTGACCTGTGAGGAGAGTTCAACTCAGTGGTTGCAGACGTCTGGATGTTCCGGTATTCCCTGAACCAAATAAGAGAAAAGGAGAGAGAAACTAAAATAAGGCAAGGAAAGACTAAAACAACATTAAATGATAACTGTGATTCAGGAAAGCTGCAGCAGCAGCAGCATGAATTTTCTTTTAATTTACTTTTGAGCTATCACCATTAACTGCCTGGAAGGGAGAGCTCTGTTTTGATTGCAAGTGCCCACATGTACTGTGACCCTCGAACTACATAAAGAAAAAAAGGAAAGAAAAATAAGAAGTGTGGAAATAAGTCAATGTTAATTAGAGACACACATTTGGTGGATCTGAGTGGTAATAAATACTCCTTAATATAGGTTTTTGAGAAAGTGCTGGGAATTTATTTAAAAGGAGGGATCCAACTCAGTAACCAAGATATGCAAGTTCCATATACTCTGTGCTGAAAGGGGAAGGAATTAGCAAAAGGAAGAAAATAAAACAAAACAAGAAGGTTTTGAAATAAGCCAGACCTGAAAGTTTGACTATATAAAATGGCATCAGTAATAAATACTTCAACAAGAAGACAAAATGGCAAATTAAAATGAACACACGAACACTCAAACAACCAAAACAAGAATGTCAATGCTCTTTTCACCAGAAAAAGAAATAATCTCAAAATGGGCGAAAACAAACAACAAGAGGATAAAAAATCAATTAACAAAGGAAAAACAGATCAATCTCCCATTCTTTAAGAGTTAAGATTTGTATTGCAACTTCTTCAGTCAGCCATACAACTTTATCAGATTGCAACACTTGATAGCATGATAAATCATATTTCTAATAGACTGGAAGCTACAGAAGCAAAAGTTATGGAAAAATTGCACAATTACAGAAGGACTTCAACACTAATGTTAAATCTATTCATGATATTAAAGAACTATTGGATTTGGAAGCCAGAAGCAGAGAGTAACATGTTGGTGTGTGGGGTTTTTGAGATGTATGATCAGCCAAAGTTAATTGAAACTTTACACAAAATCTTCTGCCATTTACTAGAAAATAAAACAGAAGCTAATCAGATTATCATAAAGGGGGCACATTGAGCAATGAAGAAGTCATCTACTCTAGATAAGCCTAGACAAATATGTGTTAAATTATTAAGCTGCCAAGAAGTTCCTTGTAGCCACCAAAAGGAAAAAAATAATTAACCAGAGTGACAATAAAATTAATTACCTCCCTATGCAAATAAAACAGGATAGGCAGAAGCTAGCTCCATACTGCACTTTTCTAGTAAGCAGAAACATTACATTTCAGATGACAGACCCCTATGTGCTAATCTTCCAACACAAGGGTGAGAAATTCTCAGTTTCTTCACTGAAAGAGGCAAAGCAGATATTTTGCAAAATTTCAATATTTCTCCTGAATGACATCTGTTATAGTCTACTAAACTGGTTCATTATAGTTTATTTCTATCTGCTGCAGATTCAAGATGGTTACATAATATTTAAAAACTGTAATCAGTATGAGTCACTCGCCTGACAGGTAATGTTTGGAGGGCTCTATCTTTATTGGAAATCTAACTGATGTGGAACACATCTTTTTGACTCATAAATGATTCAAAATATGGTTTCATTTTGTCAGCTATGATTCTAATGCAGTTTATGTTTTCTGTTTATCTCTCAACAGAAGTGATGTAATATATGGCTATATATTACTACTGCAATTGTTATGAAAGTCAGCTGTCTTTGTTTTTATATATATATATATATATATATATATATATATATATATATATATATATATGCAGCCTGACTTTTATAAGGCAATATCTTTTCCTTTTTTCCCCTTTAATCAGTTTTATTAATAATATTTAAAGTTAAAAATATGCTTAAATTGAGAAAAATGACTAAATTGATTTGAGCATATAATAACTGCACACATTAGTTTTAATTTTATCAAACTGTGTACTTAGCACTCACAGATTTCTCTTCGTATCAGGGCTATTAGCTGGATGCAATGATATTATAGGACAGCTATGATTTACTTGCTTTTTGTTGTTAAAACTACTTTTATTCTGAACATCATACCAAATAAGCTAAAATGTAATGGTTATATAGTAAGCTTATGTCATTGGAACTTCTACTTATTTAACCCTTTACAGGTTGTTAATTTAATATCTTCCTGGTGTTGTGGGTTGTAGTTAGGCACAAGGATTTTCCAGGAAGAATTAAGTGCTGGCTGCCTTTTCCATTAATACCAATTTTAAACCTTTGTAGCATGACCCTTGAAAGTTATACTATTGCCATCCCAATAAATATTTTATTAGTGTAAAATGATATGTGGAATAGATTCTTGGAACGTTAAAGGAATCCAGACCAAAAAAGAAAAGGAAACTATTCCTTCATTTAACATTTAAATCAAAAGCTGAAATTGTCTTTTTTTTTCCAAGAGACTCATATGACATCTATATAATGGTCTCAGGTGAAGGGGAAGAAATGGATCAAAACAATTGTTGAGTTGGGCAATAAGTCAAATAGCACTGGTGTTGCAATTATTATCAAAGAATCTTTTAACAATGCAATATTAAAGTAAGACACAGACAATGAGTGAAGATTGTGTTGCATGGCTGTACATTCTTTGATAAATCAGTTTTATTGTTACATTTATATTCACCTTGCTCTAAACAACATGACTTTTTCAAGATAATGTATAATCTCTTGAATTTCTTTCCAAATCATTACTACATTATGTGTGGGGATTGGAATGCCATTATTGATGCCATTAATGGCAGAATAAGCAGAAGTAAATCATATAATTTCTATACATATGATGCAATATCAGAACTAAAAACAGATATTAGACTTTTTGACCCCTCTAACTTTCAAGACAATGAAACTACCATGACAAAATGTACCTACTATTCCCAATTTCTACAAAATATGGGCCAGACTAGATTTCTTTCTAATATCAGGGATATTTTTAACTTTTAATATTACTTTTCAAGTAGAACACAGGTTCTTCTCTGACCACACTAGAATTTTTTTTACTATAAACTGGTCTAATACTTATAATCTAGGGACTAACAACTATAACTGGCCATTAAACCCTAACTTACACCAAAAAAAAGACATTAAGGCAAACATTTTTTTATTAGAAAATTTCCTGAATTGTTTGTGTCTTTCAGCTTTTCCCGGTTAGGGGTCGCCACAGAGGAACTCCAGTCCACTAATGATTGGCAGTAGAGTTTTACGTGCTGGCTTGCCGGGCCTAATGCACAACCTTCAATGAAGGAATGCCCATTCATGCATGTCGCCACACAGAAGACGCTCTAACTGAGAATCTAACGGGCAACGTCTAACTGTGAGGCGACAACGCTACTGCAGCACCACCACCGCAGTAACTTCCCTTATTCTCAAATTCCTCTTGCCATTCAATTGGCTGCTATCAAAACTCAATTTAGAGGCCTATTTATAAGTAAAGGATCCCACTACAAAAGCTCAAGTAAATCAAAAGAAAAATTAATAAAAAATAAGATTTACAAATTAGAATAAGAACTACATATTTATGCACACATAATCCCAAATATATGGTTAACATAATCAGTCCTATGACACTCAGGGAAAAAGATCATTTTTTTAAATACCTTATCATTTCCAAAAATTAATCAAGACCAACAGAACTGCCTTACTATACCAATTACAAAACAAGAAATTCTACAAGCAATCAGCAACCTTAAAGGAGGTAAACAACTTCGACTGGATGGCATTATTGCTGAATTCTATAAAACCTTTGCCCCAATAGTTTCAAAAATACTATGACACTTATTCAACTACATTAAGGAAAATGGTATACAAAATTTATATTTAAATAATTCTAAAACAATATTTATCACTAAGTCAAATCTGATAATAAAACCCTTTAAACTATAGACGGATCTGCAATTTAAATGTGGATATTAATATTTTCACATTCTTATTAGCAAAGAGAATGAAAAGTGCATTAGCAAAAATAATCTAATTTTACCAATCTGGTTTCATTAAAAATAGGCAAACCTATGCTCATACACTTACAGTTGATACTTTAATCACATTATCCAGGCAACATAACAACTCATTTTTTTAATTAGTTTTGGATGCTACTAAGGCCTTTTATCGACTTAATCTAGACTGTTTTCTCTGATATGCTAAAATGTAATATTCCAAAATCTTTCACTGAAAGGATTATAATTCTATACACTAATGCATATACATTTCACATAAATAAAGCTTCTTCCTATACAATAAAAATGATCAATGGAGCAAGCCAAGGAAGTCCATTATCTCCTTATCTATTATTTACACAGAACCCTTATTTCTTTTAATATTACAAAAAACGTTTCACCATATCCCTGAAATTTGCAATACTCAGATACCACTAAGAGTTTGCTGATAAACTAAATCTCTATTTTTCTATTTTTCTTTAGCAAATACTGACTTACTTAAATCCTACAATCTATTGATACCTTCTCTAAATTCTCTAACTATAAAGTGAATATAGTTAAATTTTATATTTTTAAATTAAACCCAAAATATAATCTGTTCAGTTACTTTCCTGATACAGAAAGTAAACTAAGTTATTCGTTTAAATATTTGGGCATAAACTTTTGTCATGACCCTATTCAGTTTTACCAAGAGAACTTAAGGAAAGTTTGGAACTATATAACAGAATATCCTTAAATGGAACAAATGGAACCTATCTATTTTATCCAAAATTGCTATTATTAAAATGAATATTATTAAAATGCATAACCTTCCCAGATTATTATTCCAATTTAATGCATTAAATATTAAAATTCAAACAATTTTTTTGCAGAATATTACTACTAGTCTATCAAATTTTCTATGGTTTCCAACATCTAATAGGATCAGTTTTTAAAAACTCATACAGCCTAAAAATATTGGTGAATTAGCCTTGCCAGACTTTAAGACCTATTATGATATAATCGACTCAAGCAAACTTATAGCAATAGCATAATTTAACCAACCCCAAGACAAATGGAATCCATTCTGGCTGAAATTGTCATCTAATTTTGTGTTTAAATACCAGTGCAATCTCAGAGCTTAACTTTTTCTAAATAAAGATAGTCTTAGAAATTTTAAAACTCATAAATTTCTAAAGCATTTAATTAAAATACTTCAAGACTTTTTGGCTAGTCTCAATTTAAAAGAATCAGTGATATTAATCCTAATCTAAAATTAAATAACTTGATGTTACATCTAAAAAAAATTACTCAGTCCTTAAATATATAACCATCCTTGACTTCCTCAGCTATAAAAAATCTTTTAACCTACCTAAAAGATATTTTATCATATTGAGACAAATTAAAGAACTTGTTTATAAATGTTTAGACAACAAAAAAATCAATAAAAATAATATAACTTTATGTTCAGCATTTACCAACAAAAAGAAAATATCAAATGTATATAAACTAATTATGTCTAGTAAGTATCAAAATTCTATCATCTATCATTCTATCATCTTCATTAAAATTAATACCTTTCAAAAAATGTGCCTATAGTCAACTAATTATATTAAATAATGCCTATATGACTATTGAGAGAAATAATAAATTCTTCCCCACATAATCCCCTAGCTGTTC
The DNA here is from genome assembly GCF_019279795.1 of Protopterus annectens. NCBI lineage: Eukaryota > Metazoa > Chordata > Ceratodontiformes > Protopteridae > Protopterus > Protopterus annectens. Next base: position 1,911,866,133 of record NC_056739.1, read on the forward strand.
AGTATGTAACCCTAAAAAACTGATATAGCTCACATTTTTGGAGTTTCAAATGCTCATATAAACTTTGGTGTTCCCTTAAAGTCAGGCTGGAAAAAAATGGGATACAAGAAGTCGACCTTGTCCTGGGAATTTTCATTACTACATATAACCCCCCCCCCCAAGTTTGACACACTTTGATTTACATGTATAAATTACCCTTTTCTCACTCAGTGATGAAACTCCATATCACTCAAACCTGGCCTGATGGAACAAAAATATCATGGGATAGTTTTAAGCAAACAACAGTAAGGTATTTATCAGCACAGAAAGTACTAGTATCTAATTCTAATAAACAATCTTATTATAAACACTATTTGGAAAAACTTTACAACTGTATTTTATATTGATATTATTTTTTTACTGGAAAGAGTAATAGGCATTCAGCACTCAGTATATAGTTGATGTTATTGTTAGTCTGATGTTGATGTTTTCCTCTGTCTTTCTTCCTCTTTTGTCTGATTAATCGATAATTAAATAAAGATATTGGAAAAAAATTACCACTATAGTCTTTGTTTTATTTTAATTAATTTTATATTTTGAAAAGACTTGAAACTGTCTCAAAATGTTCTACAACACTGAGATATCATTTTCTGGATTTATCATGTACAAAATAATATCGTCTGCAAATAAAGCCACATTTTCTTGATTACTGTACTAATTATATCTTGTAATTTCTGAGTCATTTATTTTCTTTGCAATAGCCCTAAATATAAAGTAAATAAGAAAGGGGAAAGAGGATACCCCTGCCTAGTTCTTCTGTTCAGACACAATTTATCAGAGAGAAACTCTCCCACTTTAATTCCTGCTTCTGATCCCTCATGTATCCTCCTAATGAACCTTATTATTGTATTAAGAAATGCAAATATTTCCATTGCTCTACTCATGAAATGTCAGCTTACTCTGTTGAGTGCTTTCTCTGCATCAAGACCTACCAACAGCAGCAGTTTTTCTTATATTCTGCTTCCCTCTGGATCATCATTGGCCCATTAATGTTGTCAAATGCCCCCCTCCACAAAACCATAGTGATCCATGTCTATCAATTTTGGCAACACCTTTGGAATTCTTTGGTTAGTATAATAATAAATAGTTTATAATCATGGTTTAAAATTGAAAAGGGTCTATGTGAAGCTGGATCTGATTATCTTTAGGTATTACAGCCACCACAGCTTTCTTCCAAGATGTTGGTGCTTCCCCTCCTTTTAAAGAACTGTCAAAGAAACTGTTCTGGATCTTTATTACTTTCTTACCTCCTAACTTCCAAACTTTTACAGGACTACCATCTGTTCCTGCAGACTTTCCTGAAAATTGATTGGACGTCACAATTTTATCACTTATCCTACTATCTTAATTGTTAATTGGTAATCTATCTTTGGCATACTTACATCTTCCATAAAGATTTCCCTTTTGTGCTCTTTCTTGATTTCCAAATGTTCTACTTTATGCAAATTTTCATAACATTTTCAAAATATCTCTAATACCTTTATAGGATCTCTAGTTATTTTTCTTGATATAGGTTGCCTGTTTGGTGACAACCCTTTTTACTTTCTATTGCCTAAGTCATTGTTCAAAAAGGTTTTGTGCTCTGGAGTTATTATCAAAAAAAACATTGCTTAACAGCAACCTTTCTAAACTCATGCATATTATCCAGATATGTCATGATTTTCTCATTAGTATCCTGCAGTTGTAGTTCTTCATGTTCTGTGAGATTCCCCTTATTCTGCAATAATTTAACCTTTGTAAGCCCCTCTAAATAATTCCTATTAATTTTGAAACATATCTTTTTTCTTTTGTTTCCACCTTATCTTTATACTCTACTTTCATTTTATCCTGCCCACTAGGTATAACTTCTGAAGGAACTTCTATCTTTCCTAATAACTCTCAAATAATTTCCACCACCCATTCCTTAAATTCCTATCTTTTTAACAGATACACATGGAAGCATTGATGGCTCATTTTGATTTCATTATCTTGCATTTTTATCTTAGTTTAATTTGTGCATGATCTGAAATAGCTATTGGATGTGTGTCAATGCTTTCAATTAAATGCACATGTTCCTGTGACATATAATTTCTATCTAGTCTAGCACAGTTATTATACTATGAAGAATAATATGTAAATTCTGTCTGAGTCCCTAGTATTGAATTCACATCTTCCATACCAAATATTTTCATAAACTTCCTCAGAAATCTAATCTCTTTTCTTATATTTTCCCTTGTAGGTACCCAGATACATCCTCACTGTTACAAAACAAATTCCACTCCCCACCTGTACAGTAAGTGATATTCCCTCTGAAAAGCTGATTATTTCTCCCAAAATTTTCTTAAGCTTCATAATAGCAGTTTTGGTGGAATATAAATACATGCCAGCATAATCTTCCTTCCTTGCCAGTAGCCCCTTACTACCAGAAATCTATCCATATTATCTTTCTGTCTGTTCTATTGCTATTGGAGCTCTTCTAGTAATTAGAATAATTATTCCCCCTTTCATTTCCTCTGATATTCTGTTGAATATCCATCATGTAATCCTCTCTTTATCAAATTCTCATGCTCATTTCTTTGCAAATCTGTGTTCTGCAGCATTGCTATTTTTCCCTATGCCTGTAAGGCCATTTATTTTCCAAAATAATATGAATAACGAAGCCATTATGACAAAATGTTATTGTGCCCGCCTATTATACGACAGCTTTTTGAATGTGTCTGTCCGTTTGTTACATGCACACACACTAATTTTTGGCCAGTCGATGTTTTCTGCAGTTTATTTTCCATCTCCATTTCAACCTATGTTAAATATATTTTCAGAACCCCCCCCCCATAATTTATTAATTTAAAAAACACATGAAACTATGTACATCTTCAAAAAATGAAGTATAACCCTCATGATTGTAACAATTTCTCCAAATTGACAGCTACACCGACAGGCATTATCTAACCTAAAATTAAGGTTATCCATGCTAAAGGGCATGTTACAGCTTGTGCTCCCACTTAAACCGATTGCTGTCTGTTCTTTTCATATATCTATTTCCTCCCAGATATGAAAAACAGCTTGTATGCTTTCAGAAAACATTAACTTTTAACCTTAAGAAAAAAATACTTAGGCTATCTTTAAATACAAGTGCATTCTATTAAATGCATTAAAGTATTACAGTTGCTAGGGAAGCTGCTAGCTCTTATTAACTTCAAATAATTTCAAACTTTATTTTTCACTGAACTGTTTGCCCTTGTACCTTTACGTTTTACATTTCCCTGAGCAAACAATGATCAGTACTCTCAAGATTTAATTGCTTGCACCTGCAGACATCTTTTGTCTATGGATACATAGGAACAAAATGTGCAACTACTTTCAACTGCAGACTTCCTAAATCCTATGAAACATTTGCTTATTGAAAAAAAAAAAACAATATCTTTGCATATGCCCGAAACTTAGTACGTCTCATGACATCCATCATTCTTTCTTATTTTTTGAGCCTCCTTGCTAACAGGAAACACCTGTTTTTAGATTAAGCCAGTGGCATTAATCCAGATAAACACCTATGCAAAAATAATAGAAAACATCTCAAATCTGCATGTACCATAATCAGTGTACTTTTACCCAGCATACCCCACCACAACAGCCCGACATTACAGCATATCAACTTAAACTTGCTTTTGTTCATCCTTCCTTCGCTTTATACATTGTAATGTCTATATTTCTTAAAACTAAACAAAAAGGAACTTGCTTAGTTTAGTATTTTAACATATATAATGATCACAGAAAAGACTCGCTCTCACCCCATATTTAAAATATCCCTGACTGCATACTACACAAATCCGTTTTACCTTATAACATGCAGCTTATATCATGAAATATTTTGTACAAATATTATTAAGAACAATTTTTTTTTACTTACAGTTACTTTTTTTCCTTTTTAATGCCATTCTAACCATTAATGCATAAAGTGTGATATGTTTTACAGTCCACCCACAAGTTTAGCAAAGTCAACAAAAGTCCAATCTTTCTCAGTTTCTCACAAATGTGATTCATGCTTTATAATCTCACATTTATTCACTAATTTTAATGTTGCTGGTTTTCTTCCTATTCATCTTCATCTCCCAAACCAGACTCTGGTACAAGTCCAAGATACTCTTTCTTCTTCTGATCATCATGTCTTTTTTTCTGTCTTTCAAGCATTTGCTTTTGGAACATTGGAAAATGTTTCACTGTCAAAGTCTCTATATGAGCTTTATTATCAGAGGAATGAGACGGAGAGCCCCATTCTTTTTGATGGCTCCCTTTTTATTAAATAAACGTTTGCATTTCCTCTTTATCCTGTTCTGCATCAAAAATGTCTTTGATCCTCCAGGAAAAAAATATTCTGAAGACTTCTGGATACAGCAACTTGAATCCCAGATCTGCCGTTTGACATTTTCTGATTGCTGGGATAAATTTGCTTCTCTTTTGCCTGCTGTACAGTGAATAATCATTTTCCACAAATACTCTGCTGTCCCTAATTTTAAATACTTTGTTATCCTGCCACAGTTTTGTCAAGATCAACTCTTTCTGTTGCAATGACTGCATCTTTACTAATACAGGTCTCAGCTGTTATCTCATGGCACTCAATGTGCCCTTTCAGTTAACAATTCCTGATGTGGAATACCAGTCCAGTTGCTTATTTCTGCCTTCATAAAATTAATACAGACTGTTTCTTCCAGTTTCTCTGGTACAGCAGATAAGCTTTTTCTTCTGTGTTCTCTGTCCTCTAACTCTACTACTTTTTGAAAGAACTCTTCTTGAGAAGTCTGATACTCAGCCAGCCTTTTCTTCATTTCATCCTCTGATTTGTGCAGTTTTAGTAGCTCATATGAATAACTAATTAAAACTTCTTCTATTTTTCCAGCCTTTTGTTAATTAAGCTGATATACTAATTCAATGTTTCAGTCATTTAATCAGTTCTTTGCACATTTGATGTATTTTTCCTCTAAATTACTGAAACCCATCTCTTGTACTAAAGCTGGTACTTGAACTGACTTTTGATGAACAGCTTCAGGATTCTTCCCAGTCAGTGTTTTATCTTCAACTTTTCTAATCAATTTTCTTTCGGATTCTCTAAATGTCTTCTTTGCAGTCATCTAGGCAGTGTACTTACTAACCAGTAACCAAATTTTACTCTGACTGGCAGACCTACTAGTTCTTATTTCTTAGTTTCTTTTTCCACATTATGAGAGCTGAAATTAAGCCATTGATCAGTGTACAGCCATCTTGGAAGCTTGGCAGCATTTATTCTTATGAATTCCTCTAGGACACCCATGCCAGCCTCATCTGGTACAGAATATAGCAGCATGTTATCTCTATTATATTCAAATAGGAAGCATTTTATCTGAGCTCTTCATATTCTACTGGCTTTAGATTAGCGGGTGCATTTTCCTCAAAACAGGCCCACAGACCTTCACAGTAAACATTCATCAGGAGCCAAGCAGCTGCTTGTGCATAAATGTACCTTCATTCCTAAACAATGTAACATAAGGAGGTTGCTAAAAACAGAAATATTTTTATTACTATTAATATTATTATTTTGTAAAATTCAGTACTTATGCTATTTATGCTGGTTTGTGACTCACAAATAAAAGAGGCTTTAGAAAAAGTTGTTTATACCATCATTGTTCAACATGCATTAGGCTTAATTTTAGATTCATAGGTAAGTAGCAGGCTAGCTGCCCTTGTAGACCACTTTGATGCTAGCTAAATTTCCTCACTGAGAATCAAACTCTGTATCTATTCTTTGTGAGGTAAGCACCTTAACCATTATGCCAATCCTCAACTCCAAGCAAATTCTCAGGTCAATAGACACTGGTTGGGGCAGTTGCTATTGCAATCATAACTAAATGTGAATCACTGAGTATGAAAGGTAATCTTTACATATTAAGTCACAACACACAGACTACACATTTCCACAAGGGCATGATATATGAAGTGAGCAGAGTCAGGAGATGAAACCTTCTATATGGGTAGTGTAGGAGGTCAGTGCCCCTTGCTTTATTTCCCTTATGAATGCAGCATAAGAACTCCATTTCATTTTTTTTCAGGTTTGAGTGGAATCTGCATTCCTTACATTTGTGATTAGTTCACAACACCAGTTTTTAGTGATTACTTAGAAATAAACTTCCTCGTTATTATTGCCGTGCACATGAAGCACTTTTATACACATAAAGATTTTATGCTATTTAATCTTCTGTCTAATGCCTTGATGAAACATGTTTTATAACCATATTCTTGTTACAGCTGCTATAATGAACTCCCTTTTTGCTGATATGCCAGTATTTCATGATAAGTAACCTATGCTGGTTGCACACAGAACATTAAGCCAGAAAAAAGCACTGCTGTTAATCAAAATGCTTCTTCTTGCTTGTCTTTTTTTTCCTTAGTTTTACTGGAGAGAAAAATATATTCTACCACATGACTTTTTTAACAGGGTTATTACAGGATTGTGCACATACCAGGACACAATACATTAAAATGTGAAAGCTGTCAGAAGGAGAAACATCATGAAGTCTATTAGATCATACTTGCACAATGTTAAAAAGGAGTGAAACTACTGTTCTGTAGTTAAAGTAAAAAGGTATGCTATCACACGAGAAAGAGAGAAGAAATTCAAGTCAATTAAAATATCCTGAGGAATTTTAACAGTTACTGCAGTTTACATCAAGTCAGCAGAATGTAGTAATGTTCAGAGCAGGACAAATGAGGCAAACCACATATGTTTAATGACTCCCTGGAGAAATCACAGATATTTCTTACTTTCAAGGCAGTTTTAATTTACAGATTTAAATTTTCACATTCTAAGCCAATTTTCCTTTCTGTTTTGACATTCTTACAAAAAATATTTTATTATTATTGGTCTTTACAGGTAATCACTATTAAGAGAAAATAATTTTCATTAATATCATTCAGCATGATAAAAAGATATAAATATAAGAATCCAGAATTATAAGACAAGACATATATATTCTGGCTGATGCATCATTTTAAAAACATAACCATTGTCACACATATAACAGCTACAAAAAAACTCGTTGATGGCAGCAATTAATTACCTAAATGATCAGCCAAGGAATTACCACCTAACATCTGAAATATAAGGGCGACACAGAGTTAAATTCATTCCTTTCTGAGGGACTTAAGTCTCTGCTGCAACAGCTTTTCTTGTTTTCATGTATAAGCTAATTTAAACTGTATTAAACAAATAAATTACACTCACAGATGCTTCCTAAAACTAGAAGATTTTCAGTTTAGTAGCTTTTTGCATTTCGTCATTCTACTCTAGGACAGTGGATAAATCTGTACAAATTATTAAGAGTAAATTAAATAAATGAATGAATGAATAAATAAATGTAAAAAAAAAATGAGAAGTACTTTAAATATGACAATCCATCCTCACCTGTCAACTTCCAGGATATGAAGTGATGCATGCCAACCTATTGCACTCAGTTCTTATTTGTGCTGTACCTGACAATAAGTCTCTATATATTAATTAAGCAATAATCTGTAACTGTGCATGAGTATATGAAGGCTTATCCATGGTTGGTGTGGTTTGATCACAAGGGCAAAGCCAGGAAGATTTGTAGCGTGTTCTATTCATTTTTATTGTTCCTAAACAGTTGAGAATGCAAAACTGACCATTAGCATGTAGTTCTTACATGTTTTACACTGGTCATATACAGTTGGGTTACTAAGTGATAGCATTTGGTGATGTACTAATAAAGAAATCTATTTTTGGGAAGTTGCAGCACAAAATAGTTTGTTTATTATCAGATCAACATATGCCAGCACAGAGATACTTATCTGCAGTACATGAGACGTAGGAAATATTGATTTATGTAGGACAATGCACACATTAGTGTGAAACCAAATACTGAGCATTTGTTAGAGGAGTCAACATTTAAATAATTGAATTGCAAGAGTCCATGGAATGGTGCCTTTGTGAAGTTTAAGGAAAATTACACATTGTCTTTGCAAGAAGTACACATGTCAAAAACAGAAAAGATATTGCCCTTACAATAAACAGTGGAAGCAAGACAGAATAGTTGTGTAAAATCTTATCATAACCATAGATGCCCTTCTCTTCCATGTTGCAGTATTCATAACCTGAGGATTCCCCACCTAATTGACCTGAACGTTCAGCCAGTATACAAAAGACTTTTGCTACTGCTTGGTATGTGCAATGTTGCACATAGCAAGGCAGCAAACATAGGCCATAAAGGTGATGTTGTCAAGTATGATTCCTCAGAAATGAATGCCTCGGTCAGAACACCAGTCCAAGGATATAAGGTATACAACATCATCTAAGAAACAGCAAGTACCAAGGAGGTAGGAGGGTGGGATATAATACTGCTACATGGAAGAGAAGGACATCTATGTTTCTGGTAAGATTTTGCACAACTATTCTATGTCCTTCTATTCCTATGTTGCAGTATTCATAACCTGAGGGAGAGTACCATAGCTAATGGAAAGGAAAGGGATGATGGAGTAGAGGAGTTTTCTAAGAATCCATGTAGAATTTCCCTTGCAAATCCTGCTCTGGACTGGTAAATAGTGTTCAGTTTGTAATGTTTGGTGAAGGTATGGAAAGAGGACCATGTGGCCACTTCCGGAATAGATGCAGTGCCCAGCCCTTTGAAGAAAGCCCCCGAAGAGGCTACTACTCTAGTGGAGTGAGGCTTTACAGAGGTACAGAGTATCTTCCCATGGGAGACATAAATAAATAATATTGGCTTGAAATGCAAGTAAAAATAGATTGTTTAGGGACAGGTTTTAACAGCCACCTAGGATAGAAGGAAACAAACAATTGCTCTGATGTCCTAATAGGTTCTGTTTTGTCCCAATAAGATCTGAGTTGTCTGTGCATATCCAAGGAATGAAGAACCCTTCCACTAGGATTTTTAGGGTTAATAAAAAAAGGGAGTCAATGAATGGATTGGTTTAGGGGCAAGTCATTAACCACCTTAGGCATGAAGGAAGGGTTAGTACAAAGAGATACACTGTCCTTGTGAAAAATGAGAAAAGGATGGCAACCCATAAGGACTTGTAGTTCAGAAACTCTTCTATCAGAAGTGATGGCTACTAACAGGATTGTTTTCCATCTGCAAAATTTTAAAGATGCTGACATTGCAGACTCAAAGGGAACCTGATTGAGCTTTTCCAAGACAAATTTTAGATCCCAGGGAGGAGGGACAGGTTTTCTTGGAGGTCTAATGTGAAGAACACCTTTTAGAAAGAGCTTAACTTCTATCCTAGCAGCTAGAGGAGGAGCTAAAGACAACCATGCTGAAATGGCTGATAGATGAGCTTTAACAGAGGAGTAGGCCAACCTAGCCTTATGTAGCTCACACAAATAGGAAAGAACCAATGGAATGTCCACAGAAAATGGATCTAGGCCTTTCTTTACACACCAGATGAAGAACCTCTTCTATATGGATAAATAGGATCTCTTAGTTTTGTGTTTCCTGGCCTCCTACAGGACTAGAAGCACATCCTCAGAAAAAATGTATCAGAAAGGGATCAAAAGCCTATCACCCACAGAGTTAGATTCAGGGAGGTGAGATGTGGATGGATAAGTGATCCCTTGTCTTGTGTGAGAAGATCCACTCTGTGGGGTAACTTGTGATGATTGCCCTTGGCTAAATCCAGAAAAAGAAGGAACCAGTGCTGTCTTAGCCAAAAGAGAGTCACCAGCAACATTTTTGTTTGCCCTACTGTATTTTCAGTAGGACCTTCTGAATGAGTGGGAAGGGGGGAAATGCATAAAGAAACATCCCCTTCCAAGAGAAGGATATGGTACCCCCCTTCCATACCAGAGGATCTGGGACTATGGCACAAAATGTTGGGAATTGTCTGTGCATGGGGGAGGTAAATAGGTATATTTGAGGAGTACCCTACCAGTGGAGAATGTTGAGACATACATCCCTGTGAAGCATCCATTCATGGGCTTGTGTCATGGACCTGCTGAAAGTGTCTGCCAGCACATTTTGAGCTGAAGGAATATAACCTGCTTGCAAAGAAACCTTTGCTTGAGAGGCAATCTCCCAGGCTTGAAGGGACAAACTGCAAAGCAAGTATGACTAGGTTCTCCCTGTTTCTTCACATACCATAAAACTGTTGTTCTGTCTCTGAATAACTTCAGGGGTCCCGGGAGTAAGGATGAATGAAAATCTTGGAGTGCCAGGATCAAAGCCCTCATTTTCTTTACATTGTTATGTTGCTTCTTGATTGAGAAAGATCAGAGGCCCTGGACTTTTAAGTGAAGCAGAGTAGATCCCCTCACTAAGTCTGAGGCATCTGTGTAAAGTTCCTGAACTGGAGTTGACTGCTGAAAGGGAAGGCTTGGGTTCAGTTGAATCTGTTGAACCCACCATTGTATTTCTCTCTTTATGCATGGGGAGAAAAAGGAGTACAAATTCCAGAGGATGGGCATGCTGGCAACAAAGTGTTTTTAGAAACCACTGGATTTTCCACATGTGAAGTCCAGCTTGTGGTAGCATGGGAATAAATGATGCAATGAGCCCTAGTATACGCAAATACTCCCTGGCAGAGGTGGAGGTTAAGGGGAGTAGTTGAAGGAAGTAGCTGAACAGAGTTTGGACTTTTTGAGGAGGGATGAAAGGCATCATCAGATTTGCCCTTAGTCTGAATCCTAGGAGAATCTGATCCTGGGAAGGACTGAAAGAAAACTCGGCAGAGTCTATAGCGAACCACAGGTCATGGAGAAGAGAGATAGTAAAGACTAGGTTTTCCTTTAGGGTATCTGGGTGGACTGCTTGAATTAGCAGGTCATCCAAATAAGGATAAATCAGTATTCCTTGCAGCCTGCAGAAGGTAGTGACAGGAGCTAATCATTTTGTGAATACCCTTGATGCAGAAGAGAGTCCAAAGGGCAAAGCATAAAACTGAAAATGTGAGGAAACTGAAAAGCGTAAAAACGTCCTGTATAGAGGATGAATGGGGATATGCATGTATGCATCCTTGATGTCCAGAGTGACTTGGAAGGCCTGGGGAAACAGTATAGGGAAAAGAGTTTTCAGAGTGAGCATAGGAAAAGTTGACACTTTGAGGAAAAGGCTGAGATGTGAGAGGTCTAAGATTGGTCTCCATGGACCATCTTTTCTGGGAACTAGGAACATCCTTGAGTAAAACCCTCTTCCTTTACTTCTTGAATGGTTCCTTGATTTAGCAAGTCCTCTAAGATTTGAGGGAACAGATGAACCTGATCCTGAGGAGGTTGTGGAATGCCGATGAAGGGAGGGACAGATTTCCATACCATGTAGTATCCATTTTGGATAATGGAAAGGACAAAATTGTCTGTGGAGATACCTTTCCAAGATGGGAGAGAAGGTGGGCACTGGTAAAGGGGGATGTTTGAGAGATTTGCCAGGTAGTCACGGACAACTAGACCTGTCTGGAAAGGTAGTCTTTTGAGCATGTGTTTGCTGAGGTCTGGAAGATCTCTCTCTACAAGTCCCTTTCTTATGGGAAGGAGGTGAACTGCATTGTTTCTTTCTGAGAAATTGTGTCTAGGAAGGATAATTTCAGTGGTATTTAGGAACTGAAGACACAAAGATGTGTTTCAGTTTCTTAAGCTGTTTCCATTTTTCATGTAGTGACTTGAAAAGGGCTGCAGCATCAGCACTGAAGAGAGCATCATTGTCCAGAGATGCATCCATAATTTTAGCCTTGATATCATCAGGCAAGGGTTGGTGTCTTAACCATGAGTACCTCCTTAGGAGAGAACCTGAAGCTGTTGATGTAGTAGAAACCTCAACTAGCTCATAAATACATTTAATTGAATGTCTAAGCACTTGGGCTGTGGCAGACAGTAAAGAGGCAAGCTGAGCATTCGCTGGAAAATCACGTGAGTCTGATACCAGCTGAGAAGCTTGGCTAAGGAAGGCCAGAACATATTTTGACAAGTGACTCTGGTAGTTGATGGCTCTGAAAGCTAAGGAAGAGGTGGTATACGCATTTTTCCCTATCCTCTCCATCATTTTGCTATCCTTGTCAGAAGGGAGCAGATTAGTAGAGGAAAGAAGTGTAGAAAGTTTGTCTGCAGAAAGGGAAATAACTATGGGATCTGCTAGACAACATTTAAATAAAAACTTGCTGTCCTCAGGGACTTTATCGAATCTGTCAGGCCTTTTAGGGTATGGAGGTTGAGAATCTGGATTCCTTGACACTGAGAGAAAGACATCCAGAAAAGCAGGTAGAACAAGAGGAATGGCCGAGGGAGATGGAGAGTCCATCTGCAACAGATCATAATATCTCTTTTTAACTTCTGATACTTGATTACTTTCCCATTGGAAGAAGTCTCTCATTCTGGAAATAGTTTCTCCAAAGGACAAATCTTCTTCTAGAGAATCCCTACTGTTAGAATCTAATTCAGGGGAAGCATAGCCTAGAGGTAACTCTGAGATATGTGAATTAGTGATTCATCTGATGAAGAAGTTTCTTTTTCTAGAAGCCTTTTGTTCCTCTACCGAACTCCTAGGAGTAGTGGAAGGAACAGTAGTGGAAGGTTGAACAGTGGATGGATTTAAAGCAAGGAAGGCATTAAGGATTCTCTGTGAGAATTCTTGCCAATCTAGTGAAGGATCCTAGGAACAGGAAACATGTTTTTGTTTTAATTTCTTCTTACAAGGAAGAACCCTCCCTCCAGGTTGTAAGGAAATATCTGATGCCGGCCAAGGTTCTTGGGCGGACGTTGGGATAACTTGAGATGGAGGAGCTGGAGAATCACTGCAAGGGACATACAAAGTAGTGGGCCATGGTTCCCCCTTACCTCCCTGAATAGATATCTTTGATACATCTGCAGACATGCTAGTGGCACCCTCCATAACAGCTTCCAAAATGGTACCCACTGCAGGTTGGGAACCAGAGATTGAACAGTCCTCTCGGCCTACACTGGCCTTGAGAGGGACGTCTGGATCCAGAGGTGCAGTCGAAGATTTAGGCCTGATCTTTTTGGCCTTCTTCTTCAGTGGCTCACTGGATAGACCTGCAGTTTCCTCTATACCAAAAGCTAGCCTTTTAAGCCATTTATTCTTAGGGAAAATATTAAGAGATGACAAATGACTGTGAAGCATTTTGGGGATGAACACCTGCAAATCGCCTAGGACAGACTCTGATTATGGCTATCTTTATGTGGAGTCTGATGTCCACATAGGCACTTACCTTACTTAGATGACACTAACCTCAAAAAACATGCAGCAGCAAAAAAGGAACAAATATTTTCCCCAACGGGCACTTATCTGAAAACATTGACAGCATCCCTATATGGACCATTCCCAATTTTGTATTGGTTCACTGGGAGAAGGAATTTATTTTGAATGGACCATATAGGGATGCTGTCAAATTATATATTAGATATTTGGACGACGTCTTTCTTGCTTGTGGGGCAAACAGAGAGTACTTTGAATGAGTTTGTACAATTTATTAAGGGGACTACTGATTTTTTTGTATTTAAACCTGAACATGACAGAAGTAAAATATCTTTCCTAGATGTATGGTTAGTGAAAGTTTTTGGAAATATGATGTACACTGCTAATATTTATAAAAAACCTACATAATCTAATTGTATTCTCCATTTTGGTATGCACCCAGCATACCATTATATAAAAGGCCAATTTGTTAGAGCAGCCCGCATGGTTACTAAGGAGATAGATTTCACTAAGGAATGTAGACTGATGGAACGGATGTTCACAAAAAGAGGCTACCCTAAATTAACAGTTAGAAAATTAAGAAAGGAGGTTACTGTCAAAAGATGAACAGGATATTTTAAACCTATATTAGGATGTAATCATGGATATATGGACTGACGTTGAAATTTGAAAAAAACAGTTAACCCTTACAACTACTCTTGTATAACAACATTTAACAATGATAGCTTGTTGATAAAATGGGTGATGGAAAAGAATTGGGGTATTCTTAGGGATGAACCAGAAACATGTACAAAAATTGGTAATGGGCCTGTTACAGTCAACAAGAAGGGGAGATGCTTAAGGATTTATTTGAAATGCACCTTAGTAATATACACGCTAATGCTAAAGGTATGGGAAAATGTGGATTTTGTAAATGGTGTAAATATATCAAAGTGGGGAAGAAATGTACCCTAAAGGAAGAAATTATCTCAGTAAGGGGCACCTTTAACGGCTGCTCAAAATTTGTGGTTTACATTACTATATGTCAGGTCTGTGAAGCATTCTATATTGGCAAGGCCAAACAGATGCTGAAACAATGTATATACGAGCACGTATACGACATTAAAAATAGGAAGAATACTAATGTTTTGGCTAAGCATGTCAGTAATAATACAGAATATTTTTTTAAATTTTCTGCACTGGAACAGGTTACTGTGAATGTTAGGGGTGGGTCCCAAGCTCTACGTCTGGAGACAAGGGCATTATATTGGCAGTTACATCTTAATGTCTTCAATTACCCTGGTATAAATGAACAATGTACTATAGCCTGTCTATTAAAATTAAAGAGTTTGGACAAATACATTTTAAATGATAGAATTTTTTAATTCTGTTTTTTTCCCTTTGGGGATTGACCTAATGGAAATTTTAGTGGGGGGGGGGGGTGTTTAAGAAATTTTATAGTGAATATAAAGTAATTTACAATGTTTCTAAGTTTTCTATAACAAAATATAACACGTGATATGTATTTAATGGGTCTATATTAGAACACCGAGCATTTAAAATGTCGAGTGTTCTAATATCGACCCGTTTTCAGTGAACGCTGAAAATATTGAAGAAACAGAAAACCAAATTTTTTCCTAGGGAAAGAATCTGGTTGTCTGTTTATGTTGCTTCGGTATTTTCAGCACTCTGGTGGAAAGTTACGGGTCAGGTTCAGGTAAGTGTACGAATGAGTGCGGGTTAGGTTAGTTAGGATTAGGGTGTGGGTTAGATATGTGTGCGATTGTGTGGACATGAGGGTTAGGGCAGGTTAGGTGAGTTAGGGTTAGGGCGCAAGTTAGGTATGTGTGCGATTGTGTGGATGTGAGGGTTAAGGTGGGTTAGGTGAGTTAGGGTTAGGGTGCGGGAAAGGTAAGTGTGCGATTGTGTGGACGTGAGGGTTTGGGCGGGGTAGGTGAGTTAGGGCTAGGTAGCGGGTGAGGTGAGTGTGCGATAGTGACGGACCTTAGGGTTAGGGTTTGGGTTGAGGTAAGTGGATAGTTAGTGGTGTGTGTATAGTTTAATGTAGGGTTAGGTGCAAGAGTTTAGGTGTATGTGTGTGGATTGCTGTTTGTTTGATGTGCTTGTGTTGTGTGTATATGTTTTGCAACAATGAATTTTTTGCCTAGAAAAAAATTTGCTGTTCTGAATGTTTGAAATTTAGTATTTTCGATTGGTAGGGTTCGATATTAGAACACTCGACATTTTGAATCTTCGGTGTTCTAATATAGACCCATATTTAATACATGAATGAACGGGGGATCATATGATGTAGTTGGCAGGGTATTTTAAGAATGGTTAAGGATTGTTTGCTTATACTTCTGAGGAAGTTCTGAATTCCAGGAAGAAAGTGCTTAAGGACTGCTTTTTGTTGCATTAAACCACTTTGAATTGTACTTCTTGCCAGTGCTGTTATTCTCTTGTGTCTGTTTGGTGCTTTGGACCTTTTGTTCTTGTGGTGGTTTCCCATCCACTTATGCAGGTTGCGCTTAATAGGGGATAATGAGGTACTCTGCTTGACATGGAGAGGGAGTCTATTCCACAGATGGGGGGAGTCTCTGGGACACAGATCTGTCCCACCAAGTCCTATGGATATTATAGACCAGGTTGAGGTCACATGTACAGCAATCATTTTTTGTTCCTATTCCTCCCTTTAACATCCATATGGTGGTTCTGGTCACTGCGGAGTTGCCTTTTTGCACTGGGTATTTTACTGACTCTAAGCAGCTGGAAGTCCCATTTGCCTGATGATATCATCACAGTGTTAGCGTAATATTTTAGTCATTTGCTCAAGATTTTCTAAAGAACCATGCTCTGATTTGCCACAGTGAGGGAAATGCAATTTTTACTGGGCTTATGCAAAAACATTTATTTTGTTGCTGGCTATTGACTATATTATGATATCTCTGATATATAGGAGAAGAAATCTAAAAACATTTTATCATAGCCTAACAAAATCAATGTTGTTTTTAATAGTTTGTTAATCCTGCTGCTAGTCTACTGAAGGATAATTGTTTGTCGTTTTTTTTCCAGTTGATCTGTGCTCTTTTTCATAGATAGCATTACTGACATTATGAGAGTTTAATTAAGTTAGGAAATGGCTTGTTTTCATTTTCAGCCTTTCTTATCAATGCTGCAAAATGTTTTTCAGTGCCTTTTTATTCCTCATAGGTATAACAGCAGATTACATGGATATTTTTGTTTGATGCTTTTAGAAACCTTTTGCAGATTGTTTGCCACTGATGGTCTCAGACCTTGCAAATAGCTACAGACATTTTCTCTGTTTTATGAAGCAATGTTTGACATGGTGCTTGTTGGTAGTCCTGTCAACCTCACTCTTGTCATCTTCACATGATGCTGTTGGCAGAGTGCTTCATGCTTGTATTTTTTCCTGTTCATAGGATCATAGGATCATTTGAAGTTAGTAGGCTGCTGACCCTGAGGCCCTTACAAGCCTAGCCAAGAATTTAGCCCATGTTCCGACAAGTCAGCACCTGATGCTGATGTCCAGCAGAGACACAGGTGGAATCCCAGGGGTGTATTTTCTGTTCCCCATCCAGTTATCTAGGTTGTGCTTAAAAAGGGTTAATGAGGTACTCTGCTTCACGTAGGGAGAGAGTCTATTCCACAGATGGGGTAGTCTCTGTGACACAAATCTGTCTTGCCAACAAGTCCTATTGCTGTCACATGCTCAGGTTGAGGCATGCAGGTTACTCGAGTGGAACTAGACTTGTAGATATGCAACAGTCCCATCAAGGTGGGGTCTGAGATTGCTTTGCATGCCAGACAGAGGTCATCTCTGAAGAATCTGTATGAGACTGCGTAGAGGGACAGGGCTTTTAGTCTATCTGTGTAGGGTAGATGTTTGAGGCCCTGGATTCTCCCGGTGAGGAACTTCTGTGGTCTCTTCAGCTGCTGTGTGTGCTTTGTGAGCTTCATGAGAAAAGGGGCATTGTACTCAATAATGGGTCTTATAAGGTAAGGATATAGAGATGTTATGACCTCCTTGTCCCTGGATGAGATACCCTTACTAATGAGGTGAGCCATGTAGAAAGCTTTCCATACAAGGCAATTTAGTGGTCAAAAATCAGTTTGCTATCAACCTGGATGCCTAAGTCCCTCATGACTGATTGCATGCTTAGGACTTTGTTATTAATGTGATAATTTGTGGGGATGTCACTCTCCCCAAAGGGGATGATTATGCATTTTTTAGCATTCAGTTTGAGGCCATGTTTCTGGCACCAGTCATTTGTTTGGGTGAGACCCTCTTGGAGGATGTCCACATCACAAGGGGAATTGATGACAGCACCATATTCTAAGATTCTCGGCCTATACAGGATGTCTTAATCTAATAATGTCCCATATCCTTTAAATTTATCTTAGTCAGTAACAGAGCTGTAGTGCTAGTACATCATGTTAAAACAGTATTGTGAAATGTGAGGGTTTTAAATGTCCCCATTAAACAAACTAGTAGTTTTAGTGAGTTGAACCAACTACACAGACAGGTAGCATAATTTTCAGTTGTACAGATTTTTGCAGACTGTCCAGATTTTTGCCTCAGATTTTTGGTCTATTTTTCATAAAATTGTGGTTTTCTGTCAAATTAATGGCAAGTCATTAATGATTGAAGTTAGAAAATAATGACAGACATTTGAGTTTCAGACTTCATACCATTCAGAAAATTCATGCCAATGCAAAACCTGTTAATCTATCAACATTCTAAGTTTGTAAGAGCAATATTTAAAAATTGTCCCTATTTTTGGGCCTTCGTCTCACTTTAGGTATGGCTTTGTACAGATTTCTTGCCCTAAGAGGTTAAGAGGTACGACAGGTAGCCTTTTTATAAGAAATTAAACTAAAGCAAAGACTCATAACTGTATAAAATCTGGAAAGAGTGAAAGAAGCTATTTCTGCTTCTACCTCTGCTTGGATTTTTTTATTATTTAATAATCTCTTTCACCTGAATAAATTTAATGAGGTGTCATAAGGAGAAGACTGAAAGGGTAAATTTTGTTAAACTTCCTGCCTCTGGTAGGGTGGCATTGTTTGGAAGTGTTATTCCCCAAATGTTGAAGATCATTCTCTTCTAGCTGCCCTTGGGGTTATTCTGAACAACATAGGAGGGCGATGCATCCCTGTTCTAATACAGAAGACTTTAATATTGCCTTTAATTCTATACTGGATAATATACCAGTAGAGAGGGCATGGCTGTGTCAACTTAGAAAGAAAGAAAGTTTTAGAATATCAGCATGATTTGCCCAGGATGACCTGTGGAGAATTATTTGGTTAACAAGAAGGAGTTCACATATTTGGCTATGACTATAGGAGCAGCCAGATGAATCATTTTTTTTGACTCATTACCCCAGTTATAAGGAAGAAAAGTTAAAGTCTTGGTGGAAATTTGAAATGTCTGCCAAATTTAACATTAGAATAGAAATACTAAACATTTTTTCAAAAATGCCCACTGCGAATTGCAGATTAGCAGATAATGGGGTTGCAAAAGGGTCTACTTCCTGATGAGTAGACTACATCCATTTCCCTTTTACATACCATTCTAGTAGAAGTCTAATGGGCTGCTGTTAGAAATTGGGCCATCTTGGGAGCTTAAACACTGAATGTCAATGGAATTTGAGAAGGCATGTGGTTACTCTGAGGGACTAAAGGTCTGTGTGAGGCTTGTTAAATAGGTGTGAAAAGAGGACTGGATGAAATGCTAAGAGATGATTATCCATGAAATGAGGTCACAGAAGGGGAAAAACCACAATTTGGGGTCCACAAAGAGGCTATAATAATGTTTTAGCCATGCATATTTTGGCATTCTATAAACATTTCATTATGAGGTGGGCTAGAAGTAAAGTGTAGAATATCCTTCAGAGACTACAGCATCCCAGGGTATCTGAGCTGTGAAAGGATGAAGGCACAGAAGTTGCTGCACTCTGCATTTTTTATGGCTGCAAAGGCTTTCCTAGTGGCAGAAAATCCTCTGCACTTTTACTAGATTGAGGGACCGCTCACGTGGAATCAAAAGGCATCTACTGAGTCTGCCCAATAATGATTGGGCCTGAACTGAGATGTATCTTTCTATAAGAAAGTGATATGACTTGATCATTATTTCCCACAGCCTCATTGCCTCTTAACACAAATGATATGATCTGGTTCCCTCCTCTGTGTTGATATACTACACTAATGGCATGTTGTCCGAATGAGTTGTGAGTAGCATCCTGAAAAGCCTGCAATACCAGAAGAACCACCCTCATCTCCAGGATATTTACGTGCAAAGATGCCTCCTATAGAATTCAAGTCCCTTGGACCAGTTGCCTGAGTCAGTGCCCCCCAAAACCTAAGGTAGATACAGCCATGGTGGCTGTAACTATTAGAAGGGAAAAGTATATCCTTTGCTGAGAGTGGGTGAATGCAGCTACTACTGAAGATGCCTGTGGCATGTTTAGGTCAGACGAATATGTTGGTCTAATGATTCTTCCTACTGAGACCATTGAATAAGAAGAGTCTAATGCATCATTCTTGTATGAATCTTTGCAAATGGTTCTATGTGAATTGGAGCTGCCATGAGATCCAGTACCCTTAGACTAGGGCTGCTTGCAGAGATAGATGCTGCAGAAGTAGTGTGATAAAAGTTTCTTTTGTCATTATCCTATCCTGGGGTAAACAAGTCAGTTTCTGTATTGCATTAGGTTAACAGCTGATAAATACCTGTGGTTGTCATTGCTCCAGATGGGACTTTACAATATCACTGAAACAGTCAAGAGCAGACAGGGCTGAATTAAGTAGTGATTTGCATGAATCAAGGTCTATCTTCAAACTGCAGCCAGGAGCCAGTCATCTAGGTAAGGGAATGCTCTGATTCTCTGCAGTCTCAGGTGAGCTGCAACTACTGCTACAATGCATTTGTTGAACTCCAGGGGGCTGAAGTGACATCAAAAGGCAGGGGTCTGAAATGATAATAACTGACTCCCACCTAAAAGTATATGAACTCCCTGTATGTCTTGATTATTTTTGTGTGTAAATATGTGTCCTTGTGGCACACAGACCACATTTGTTCTCCTTTATGAAGACATGGAAGGATTGTTTATGCTGTGAACATCTGGAACTTAGGTTTCCCCTACATAAAGATTTAAGTGATTCCTCCTTACAAAAATATTTAAGTCACTGAGGTCTAAGATTGGCCTGGGGATCTTGATGAACTTATAGGAATCTGGAATAAACCCCAGATCATCTCTTGTCTGGTGAGGCTTCCAGCTTATTTCTTTTCACCCTCCACAGTACCTTACTCATGTGCTAATCCAAACCATAACTCTGTCTCTACCACTGCCTCTAACCCTACACATTATGTTATTTAAAAAAAAGCTTTCACTAATAGTACATTACACAAAACAAATGGACAAAACACATAACACATGTACAACACTGAATCTATACCCTTATTTAACATCCTATCTTGCAAACACTTGTATATTCACAGAAATTTCTATGACACAGTCTTGCACATTTTCACAACCATTTCTTTTTCATTCAGACATTCATTTTCTTACCCACTCTTACTTACCTACATTATATTAAACTAAAGTCAACAATATTTGATTCACACAAATTAACTTTCATTCATTTGTGTATTCTATTTTTTACCTATAGAAACATTTCTGCCATATATGCATTCTGCCTTTTGAGTTACAACTGTTATGATATAGTGACTGCTGAGGCTGGGAATCATAGCTATCAACTGTCTGGAATTTCAAAGAATGGCTAGATTTTTGTCTCTTATTTTTGATCTTTTTCTTATAGAATTTGCTGTTTTCTGGAAAATCGAGGACTGAAGTCACTAAATAATGACAGACATTTGAATATCAGATCTCATATCCATCAGAAAATGCATGCCAATACAAAACATATTATTTTAGCAGCTTTATTTAAAATCTGCCCCTATTTTTTGAGCTTTTGTCCCCCCTTAATTTTTGACTTTTTCCAAATTTATTGAGTTAAGAGGTTGAGAGGTATGCTGGGAATGAAATGATTCATTATGGTGTTGTGCCTCTTTAGACACCTATTAAGGCTGCCTTTACTAGAAGGAGCATTATAGAAGGAAAGTACAGAATTTCTAAATCAGAATCATGCAGGCAAACTAGAGAGAGAGGTTACTGTACATGATAACTAATAAGGACCAGCTGCCTCTGGGAGTATTTCATGACCTCTACTGTTTGAAGTAATCAGATGGCAGATTTCTGGGTAACGGAATTACCCTTGTCTATACTGGAAACTGTGTTGAAAGGAAAAGACTGCTAAATCTATGCGGATTCGCTGTGGTGAAGCCCACCGTCTGGCCAGTTTACCAAAGTCTACCATTGCTTTAAGGTACGCTGAATGTCATGTGCACACTCCTAGTGTAGGGTAGTGCATAAAAGTGATGTTTAGGCGTACCATCCTCAAAACTTCTTTTCCACCAGTCTGAATGCTGTTTTATCCATTGGTATGTTATCTCTGTCCATTTTTTTTACTGATTTCTGTTTGTTGGCATTCCTGTGCTTACTCCTGTTTGCACAGTTTCAGATATATACCCAGTTGGGTTTTTGGTTACTTTTTCTGTTTGTTTTGTGCTGTTTAGGGCTAATGTTATCCAGGAAGGTAAATGCCAGTGTGGGATACTGATTCCTCATAAAGACCACCATAATAAGTGTCTTTTTTGCCTAGGTGCTGCTCACGACCATAAGTCTTGTTCAATTTGCCAGGCGTTTGTCCCCAAAATGTTTTGTAGTAGGCTTTCTTCCCTTTTCTTGCATCTTGAGAACCAGCATCTTAAGCTTCTTGTTGCAGATTCTATGGATAGAACTTCCTGCCCCAAGGGGCAGCTGACAGGAAGAAGAAGGTGCATAAGGTAAGAACGGAATCTTCCACTGTCCAGCCACTGCAGGAAGTTTCTCCTGAGATTATTATGAACCCGGAGGCTCGCCCGGTTGTTTTGTTAGATTCTTCTACTGCATCTGGGTTGGAGGCCAGTGAGGATCTGGTGGGTAGCACATCCAATGAGGATTTGCAGGCATCCGTTTCAAGTGTTCAGAGGGAACCATGGTTGACTGTTCCTGAGGGGTCTAGAGGGGGTCTGCAGTTTCTCTTCAGGGAAGAGGTTCCTACTGCAGTTGTGGAATGCCATCCTGAGTCTGGGCCTTCTCAGGTTTCTAGGACAGATATACCCTTAAAATAGAAACAGAAAACTAATCATGTTTCCTCTGCTCCTAAGGATCCACAAAGTGAGTGTCATGCCTTTATTCAGGGGTTATGTAATGCTTTACTGTCACTGAGGTCTCTTCAAGGGGTTTCAGTTCCTGCTCCTCCTCCTCTTCTTCCCCCAAAAGTCCCAGACACTTGAATTCTGAGGTGGATTCTGATGGTGACTCCCTTGCTTATTCTACCCAGATTCATTCTCCTTTAGACTATGGGTTTGAGGAGGAGGATTCTCATACTCTAGATAGTCCTTCTGAGGAAATTTCCTTTGGGGGGCACAATCTCTAGGATGATAGGATTTTTTAACTGGGATTGTGCCCAGGTTTTGGATATCCATAAGAGGTACTATGAGTTACTGCAGATGGAATCTCCTAAACCTGTGGCCATTCCTCCTTACTTGCCTGCTTTATTGGATTTTTTCAATGCTTCTAACCAGCCAGATTCTCTCCCCCCTGCTGCCAAGAAGTCTGATAGGTTTTATAGGGTGCCTGAGGATTGTTCCTTTTTGTTTAAATGTCATGTTGCTGACCCCTTTGTGGTGTCTGTAGCCTCTGGTAAGCCATCCCTATTCCTTCCTTCATCCAAGTTACTGCCTTCTGACAAGGACAGTAGAACCATGGATAGGCTGGGTAAGAAGGTTTATACTTTGGCTATCTTAGCTTTTAGGGCTATTAATTATCATACCCATATGTCTTTGCTCTTCTTTCTCAGGCTTGTCAGCTTCTTTTTGATCTTCCAGACTCTGAGAGTAAATATTCTGCTCTTTCCTTGCTTGGGATTTCCTCTCAGGTAGTTTATCATTCTATCAAATGTAGTTATGATGCAGCAGATGCCTCTTCTAGGGCTGCTGCTTCTGGTTCAGCTCTGAGGAGATATTCATGGCTTAGGCTTCAACCTTTGCCCGATGATACTAAGCCTAAGTTGATGGCTGCTCCTCTGGATAATAATCTGTTGTTTGGTGAAGCAGCTGATAGTTTATTTAAGTCTCCTCAGGACAAGGGGAAGGCTTTACATGAGCTTAAGCATGTATTTATTTATCCTGTAAAGAAACAATAGGCTCCAACCCAGGAACCCACAAGAAAAAATAAATGAAATAGAAATCAACCACAGGACTGGCAAATCCGACAATAAGGCACAGACCAGAAGTAGAAAAAATATGATTTAATCCAGTAAAACACACTGACTGAGCGCTTTCTCCAGTAACACTGGCTTCATCAGAGTCAATTTATTTATCCTGTGCCTAGAGTTTAGCGAAACTACCCTTCTAAGCCAGCCTTTGTTTGTTAGGCAATCTGGCCCTCCTTATAAAGGTAAAAAGGGTAGTAAACAGACTCTTCCTGCTAAGGCCACTCAGACTGCAGGGATTCTTAAGCCTTCCTTTCCTTTCAAACCAGGTGCTGTCTGACTATCCACCTGTTCTAAACTACCCTTCTAAGCCAGTCTTTGTTTGTTAGGCAATCTGGCCCTCCTTATAAAGGTAAAAAGGGTAGTAAACAGACTCCTCCTGCTAAGGCCACTCAGACTGCAGGGATTCTTAAGCCTTCCTTTCCTTTCAAACCAGGTGCTGTCTGACTATCCACCTGTTCCAAACCACATTCCTTTTTCTCTTCACCTTTCTATTTTTCTTCCTGGTTGGCTCCGAATCACCCAGGATTCTTGGGTTCTGTCAATCATTTGGCAAGGGCATTTCATGGTCTGGATTTCCCACCCTCCTTTTATGAGCATTCCTTAGCCTCCTTGGGAACAACTTCCTTTTTTCCAAGAGTTTCTTTGAGACCTTGTCTCAGGGTACTATTCGAGAGGTGTCTGTTTCCCAAAGGGGGAAAGGGTTTTATTCAAGAATGTTTCTAGTGCCCAGAAAAGAAGGTGTAGCCCTTGGAGACCTATCCTAGGCCTCTCCCATCTAAACACTTTTCTGAAGGTGCCTTCCTTTTGGATGTTGTCTCTTAAGTCCCACTTTCCTCTTTTGCTCCCTCAGGCCTTTCTGGTGTCTCTGGACCTCAAGGATGCTTATCTCCATATTCCAATCCATCTTCTTTTCAGGAGAATTTTGCATTTCTCTGTTGCTTCCTGGAATTTTCAGTTCTTTGCTTTTTGGCTTTTCTACTGCCCCAAGGGTATGCACCAAAATGCCTTGCTCCTGTGATTGCCTTTTCCAGGCTTCAAGGGATCCAAATCTTTCCTTATTTGGATGACCTGCTGATGCAGGCATTTTCTCCAGAGATCCTTTTGCAAAATCTTCATTTTACCATTTCTCTTCTTCAGTGTCGGGGGTTCACAGTAAACTTCAAAAAGTCTTGAATGACTCCTTCTCAGGATCATGTCTTTCTGGGTTGCAGGATTCAAACTGTGCTAATGCTGGTATCCCTGCCTCCTCTAAAGGCATTAACTCTCATTTCCTTCTTTCAAACTCGTCTTTCACTGACCTCTGTTACAGCCAGAGAGTTCTGAGGTTCATGGCATCTACCATTCTGATGTACCCTCTGGCCAAACTCCACATGAGGAAGTTCCAGTGGTTTCTGAAGTCTGTGTGGCTTCAGCATGTGCATCATCTAGACTTTCCTGTTCCTCTTCTCCTGTGTCTCAAGAAAGAACGTCTGCGGTAGATTCAGCATTGTCTCTGAATCCAGGGCTTCCTTTTCAACCTCTTCTTTCCTCTTAGGATCTGTTCACAGATGCTTCAGATGTGGGATGGGGAGCAATGTTTGGCTGCCTGAAGGTTCAGAGAGTGTGGTCACCTCATCAGTGGAAGGAGCATGTCAACATTAAGGAGATGAGACCTCTTATGCTGGCTCTTCAGGTCTTTCACCCTCTCTTCTCTCTAGGGCCTCTCAAGGTGTTCACAGGTAATACCACAGTTATGTGGTACAACAACAAACAGCGGGGTACAAGATCTTACCATCTTTGCTGGCAGGCAAGTCTGGTATGAGATCTGGCTATCAAGTATCAAGGGTCTCTTCTGGCAGTTTATATTTCTTCAGGTCAGAACATTGTGGCAGATGATCTGAGCAGGTCCTTCACTCAATTCCATGAATGGATGCTTCACAGGTATGTGTTTCTGAACATTGTCCACCAGTGGGGTACTCCTCAAGTACGTCTCTTTGCCTCCCCTTTGAATAGACAGCTTCCTCTGTTTTGTGCCAGAGTCCCAGGTCCTCTAGTATGGAAGGTGGACACCTTCTCATTTTTGTAAGAGGATGTTTCTTTATGCATTCCCTCCCTTTCCTCTCATTCCGAGAGTCCTATTCAAGATTCAACAGGATGCTCTCAAAATCTTGTTGGTGACTCCCTTTTGGCTGCGACAGCAAGTGTTCCTTCTACTTCAACATCTAGCCAAGGGCAATCACTACTAGTTACCTCACATGGTGGATCTCCTCACAAAAGACAAGGGGTCTCTCATCCACCCCCACCTGTCTATGATTCAACTGACACTGGGGATGATAGGGTTTTCTCTCTCATAGATACCTTTTTTTCTGACGACATGCTGCAGGTCCTGCAGGAGGCCAGGAAACCTACTACTAGGAAATCCTACTTGTCTAAATGGAAGAGGTTTTCTATTTGGTGTCTTTATTGTGACCTGGACCCACTTTCTGTGGATGTTCCTTTGGTTCTCTCTTATTTGTGTGAGTTGCTCAATGCTGGTTTAGCCTATTCTTCTAAGGCCCACTTAGCAGCTCTTTCTGCTTGTCTGCCTTTAACCCCCCCCCCCGTTAACTTCTAGATTTGAAGCTAAGCAATTTCTCAAAGGTGTCCTTAATATTAGACCTCCCAGGTAGCCTGCTCCTCCTCACTGGGATCTTAATTTCATTCTGGAGGAATTGACACAGGCTCCTTTTGAGCCTGCTGTTTCAGCTTCCTTGCAACATTGTTTTTGGAAGACAGTTCGTTTGTTAGCTCTTACTTCTGCCAGACTGGTGTCTGAATTGCAAGCCATTATGGCTTGTCCACCTTTTCTGATATTTCATAAGGACAGGGTGTCCTTGTGTACTAATCCTTCTTTCATGCCCAGTGTGGTTAATGAGTTGTCACTTAATCAGTCTATTAATTTGTCAACTTTTTTCCCCTCTCTGCAATCTGACAGTGAGAAGGTGCTGCATACCTTAGATGTGCATAGATATCTCAGATTTTATTTGGATAAAACTAAAACTATCAAAAAATCTGACCAGTTATTTGTTTCCTTTCATCCTAGGTCTTAAGGCTTTTTCCAAGCAAACTATTTCTGCTTGGATTTCAAAGGCTATTTCTTTTTGTTACACTTTTCATGGTGAGAGCCTTCCTTCTTCTGTAAAGGCTCATTCCACTAGAGCTGTGGTTCTTCTGGTGCTTTTTTCAAAGGCTTAAACACTAATTCTATTCTTGATGCTGCTACCTGGACTTCTGTGCATACCATTACCAAACATTACCAGCTGGATGGTATCTCCATAGCTAGAGCTGGTTTTGCTGCTGCAATTCTTCATGGCTTTTTAAGAGGCTCTGCTGCTTCCTCCTCCCAAGTTTCTTCTTGAGCTTTGGCACTCTCCCATTTGTAAAGAATACTGCAGCAGTGAATGTAAGGACATAGTGCAGTTGTGTAAAACCTTATCATAACTGTAGATGTCCTTGCCTTCACTGCTGCAGTATTCACTCCCTCCCTCCACCCCCCATGTCTTTTTTCCTTCCTGGATGTGCAGGTTCTCCTTGGTTTTCCTTAGACTGCTGTTCCTACTGGGGCAATCAGTTCTGAGGATGGTTCACCTGAACATCAACTTTATGCCCTACCGTACGCAAGGTGTGTGCAGGTGATGTTCAGCATACCTTAAATCAATGGTAGACTTTGGTAAACTGGCCAGATGGTGGGCTTCTTGACAGGGAATCCCCATTTGTAAGGAATACTGCAGTGGTGAAGGCAAGGGCATCTACCGTTATGGTAAGATTTTACACAACTGTACTTTCTAATGCTCAGTCTTGGAGAAAGAAAAGGTGAAATTATCATGAAGTGATAGTGAAACTGAGCTGAATGAAAATGGCCCAAAATAAACTGACCTTTAGAAAGACTGTATGTGCACTGTTGTGAAAAGACTGGATTTTGTAGACTTGCGTTTACAAAATCATTTGATAGAAAATACTAATGAAGCAGAGTAGTTGTGTATTCACAAGTGTCTTAAATTCTTTTACTCAAAAAAAATATGCAAAAAAGTACTTTTAAGTACAGCCCTATAAATAAACATTAACTTAAAACTGAAAAGCATAATCAAGAGACTCCTTTTTTGTACCTGCAAGCAAAACAAGCTTTGACATTGGTAGATGCAGTGTTCAAAACAGCAGCAAATGCTCTGCCTGAATTGTATGACCCCCACCCCAGAATGGAATGCAAGCCTTCCTGACTGAAATGTTACATGAATGATAATAAATGAGTATTAAACTGACATGGATTGATTCCTCTCTAGTTGTGCACTCATAAACTCTACCTACTATTTTCATTTTAAGAATGTGAAAAAATAATCAAAACTTTCTCTGATGGCTTTCTCAGCACTGTGAACACCTGGACTCCTGCATGATGTAGATGGACAGCAAGATATTCTTCTTCATGCACAGGACTTTTAAGTGCCCTCTGGAGCAATAAGATGGCCTCTTGTACAAGGCTGATGCCTGGTACCAGCTTGTCAGGAAGGTGTATGATGCCACTTGTATAACTCATTCTGGTGAGCAGTGCCAACACTGGTACAGTGACATTGACATTTAGTGGTACCACCCTAACCAAGATGGCAGAGGTTAAGAAGAAAGAGAGTCAGGCATGTATTGTAAGCATTTCCACCCTTTTATTGTATTACCTGGTGCACTTGTATATTGGAATGTATCTACTTCTTTTACAGCAGCAGAGGCATGAGAAATACATATCACAGGATATTACAAGATGTTGGAACAACTCTCCCAGTAGTAGTGTGAGTCTGCCATGTTTGGCACTCCACTGTTTAACTGCAATTTTATGTGCATGTGTGCACTAATGTGGTTGCTTTTTCTCATCCTTCTTAAGTGGTGCTATAATTAATGTTGTAGAGGGGCACTAGTCAGTTTGTCCTAAGCAGGCTAATATTTCTGATGTTGGGGGGGGGGGGCAGGAAGGTTGCCAGTTCTGCCATTTAGCAACAGAACCAAGTGCATCTTATTCACATTGACCTGAAGGGGCAACTGTTGGACTCAGTGGCCACTTACAGGAGATGTTGTAGGCTCCTCTGCTTTTGAGAGTGGCCCAGAGAGATTACCATCATTTTTCAGCATCAGTTGCAGAGGCTAGTGGAATCCAAGGTGCTCCAAAACTGCATGCTCACCTCAGCATAATGCAGCTCTTCCTGGCAGAGCTTACAGAGTTGTGTGACTTTCAGGCCCTGATTATCGGGCTGCCAGAGGGACAACATGCCTATGACATTGATCACTTACATAACTGATCACTGAAAATTAACCTAAAAGCTCCTTTGACCTTTGACATTTGTTCCTGTCCTCTGCTTATTGCCAGACAGGTGCTTTCCTCCCTTTTGTGTCATTCTCCATATCTTATTCATTGTTCAAACTACACCACTATCACCTGTCATCCTTGTGTCAATTTATGCCCATATACTGTTAGCTCTATCTTTTCTGTGCATACCATCATGTCTTTCTGTGTCTGAGTTTTGTTTGTCAGTCCCCATTCCTTATAACTACTCCCAAAACCTTTACCTGTTCTCTACCACCTTTCATGCCTTATGGCTTTCCTTGTGTTTTTTTTCCTCAATTTGATATACTCCTCATTTCTGTTTCCCTGCTTTACCTTTTTCTCCCTATTTCATTGATGAATTGGTAGTTAATACACTAGAAGGCTTTTATGACCAGTGTATCTGATTCTTGGGAAGAGTTATCTGGATGACCTGCAATGAGAATTCAGGCAATGATGGTTTTGAGTAGAGAAGAAAGTTGCCCACTAACTAGAGTTTCTGTTCACCACTTTAGAATGAACTTCATATTAGCTGAATGGACTTTGGGATGATGTCATCTATCTTTAACCACCATCATCATCAATCCCCTTTTCCATATTTTCTACATGGGGCCAGGGTGTCATGTTAATTGTCATGGTCTCTCTTGATTCAATGCCACTCTCTTACCTTCTTTGACAGTCATACCTGACTATCACAGGTCTTCTCTCATGCAATCCATCCATCTCTTTGTTGGATGACCTTATTTCCTCTTACCTTCTTCCTGTCTATCCAAATTCTTCTGCACCAGATTGTCTTCTGCTTTTCTGCACATGTGCTCAAACCACCATAATCTGTTTTCTTTGATACTGCAATTTGAGCTAGTTTGGCTTCTTTTCTGATCTATTCTTTTCTTCATCTGTCCCACGGTGTACATCTTGTCACCCATCCCAGGCACTTCATCTCAATCACTTTTAGTTTCCTCAACTGCTCTGTCTTTACTGTCTGGGTTTCTGTACCAAACAGTAGTAGTACAGGTCAAAAAACTGTTTTGACCACCTTACTTTTCAGCTTCTTTGTCATTCTTCTGTCAAACAATACCACTGACACTCTCTGCCAATTTGCTACAGCTTCTCTGATTTATGCTTTGACTTCCTCATTCAGACTTTCCTTCTCCTCCAGCAACCTTCCCAGATACTTGAAGCTGTTAACCTGTTCCACTATTCTCCCTTCTATATCAGTTTTTAGTTTCTTCTGTTTTCCCAAAGTTTCATCCTATGTACCTTCAGTTTTGCATTCCATTCCCCTATCCTTTGCTACAGTTCATGCTCAGAGTCTGCTTGTAATGCCACATCATCTGCATACAGCATCTTTGCTGATCTGACCCCTCCAACCTGTTTGCTGATGTTATCCATCACCGGTCTGACCAACAGTGGGCTCAGTGCAGAACCTTGATGCACATCCACTCTCACTGGGAACCTCTCTATGAGACCAAACTCTGTTCATACTTGAGACATTGGGTCTTTGTGCATAGCCTGCACTAATTGTATCAATGTTTCTAGGACTTCAAACCACTGGCCTGCCCAAATCAACTTTCTTGGGACCTTGTTGTAGAATGGAATACATGCATTGTATCTTTAGGAAGCATTCCAAGGACTGAACGTGCATATAAATAGTCAGCACATACTGGGTTCAGTGCCATTTTGTGAGTACAGCCAGAGAGTGAGCATGTGTGAGTGTAATAGCTAATTTGTTTATAAGTTTATCTAAGTTAAAGTTATTAAGCCTCAATCCTGATGTGTTTCTACATAATAAAGCTACTTGAATAGAACCCATGAAGTCTCGTCTATTGTATACTAACTAGACATGCAACATGGTGCCAGTACCGGGATGCCAGAGACATATTTAGAGTTATGAGGTGCAAAGATAACAGTGAAGATAAACTAAGAGAATCAAGCATGAAAAGAGCCAGAAAAGAACCAAAGGTAATGAAAACTTGCACAAACAGTTTATTTTATAAAAAAGATAAACTGGACCATTATGAGGGCACAAACCACACTATTAAACAAGCAAGGGAAACTAAATGTTTAAGATTAAGATATTTGATAAAACGATTGTCTGAAAAGCACATAAGGGATTTGAAATTACCCTGGAATTGCAAAATGAGTTATGTTTAAAGTATTATGAGAATGTTTCGAGTAAAACAAGCATGTTTAAAGTAAAATGGGAATGTTTAGAGTAAAACAAGCACAAAAAAGTACAATGGGCATGAAAAGAGATTAAATAAGCAAAACAAATATACTAAGGGCAAAAAGGGCACATTAAGCATAAATGAAGCAAGGCGACTGCATGTTTTTGGCAAAGTGCTGTGTTTTGGCATAACTGCTACTTCATGTTGTATTCAGAGCATAACTAGAGTTATTTGAAGTATTTCAAAGTGTGTAAAAAGTGCTTAAATGTCTGGATCATGTGTATGTGTGTATGTTTGTGCATATTTGCAGAAGTCTTCACTGGGATGTGTTAACATGGCAGACCAATTTCAAAAGCCCTCACCACTTGTGTTTGGTCAGACTACTGTAGAGAAATGAAAAGTATTTGAGCAAGAGTATGATATTTTTATGCAAGCAGGTTATTCTGACAAAGTTGCGCACAGTAGGGCATTGATTTTGCTAAACCTAGATGGGTCAGAGGCCATTGAAAGATAGCGTCCATTTCTGTATTCTCCAGCAGTATATGAGGTCGAAGGTGAAAATCATCATATTGTTGTACAGTCTGAATCAAGGGAAGACCCCGAGTGTTTGAAGCACAGATTCAGGGAAGTATGTAACCCCCAGACAAATATTACATTAGAGAGGCATTTATTTTACACAAGAGATCAGAAACCAGGGGAAAATTTTGCAGCTTATATAACTGACCTTAGGAACAAAGCTAAAATGTGTTGGTTTGATGACTTAAAAGATGAGCTGATAAAGGACAGACTTGTGTGTGGTATTAATAGTGCTGCAGTGAGAAAGATTTTGCTTTGTGACAGTGATTTAACACTGAGTAAAGCTATTGAGATTTGTCAAATCCGTGAAGTTGCAGAAAGGCACACAAGCATGCTTGTAAGTGATGAGTATGGTTTCAGCAGGCTCCAGAGCAAATGTAGATAGCATGCAACACATGACAAACAGAAGCAAGTCTAAGCACATGACAGACCTAAGCAGATGGGTAGTACACCAGGGAAACCATATAGTTTTCCAGCAAGTTCTTAGACTAGTTCAGTTAATGGAGCCTGCTCTATACAGTACAAGGGTGAATCAGCAAAATGTTTGGAGCAGTAGAAGCATGAGTCAGCAAAACCCAAATCCAAATTTATTGTTAGCTGTCACAATTGTGGTGCAAATCATGAATCTAAAAGACAGAACTGCTTAGCATTTGGTCAGCAATGCCATAAGTGTAAAAAATAGAATCATTTCAAAAGTTTTGCAAATCAAGTAAACCTCACACAATTATAAAGAAAGGTCACTCAAAAAAGCAAATTGATCAACTGGAGTTGCAGCAGTCCACTATCTACGTAGATGGTGTATCTGTAATTGGTGAAAAGGTTGATGCAGTAAATTTGTTGACAAAAAATGAAGTGTTTTGCACTGTCCAGATCAATGGTAAATCCACTGGTTCAAAGTGTAATGTATGTCAGCAGATACTTTTGCTAAAGTGAAAGCTAATGAACAACTCATGACTAGTTGTGCAAATCTTGTTGCTTATGAAGGTGAAGAAATTCAAACTGAAGGTTCAGTAGTGCTTTCATGTTATTTGGCAGAAAACTGTTACAGCTTGTTATTCTACATAGTTCGAAGACCTGTGCAGTCATTATTGGGTCTCAGAGACAGTTTGAGAATGAATCTGCTTTCTTCTACCAAAGAAGTTCATCATATAAGCATATCTCTTAGTTCCAATTTTACTGAAGCTATTTTCTCAGAATATGCTGACATTCCCGACAACAGGTTGGGCAAACTTCCAGTTGTGTATTCTATGAAGTTAGACCCAGAGGTCAGTCCAGTGGTCAGACCAGCAAGAAAAGTTCTAGTAGCTATGCAGAATAAATTCAAGGCTCAGTTAGATAAAATGGTGCAGCAAGGTGTGATTTGTCAGGTCACAAAACCAACTGAATGAGTGTCGTCCATGGTAGCAGCCCACAAAAAAGGCTCAGATGAAATAAGAATATGTATTGACCCAATAGATTTGAATAAAGCATTAAAGAGATCACATCATCCTATGTATACAATCGAGGAAGTCGCAGCCTTAATACCGAATGCCACTGTTTTTTTTCTGTCTTAGATGCAAAAAAGTTCATTTTAGCAAGTGATGCTTGATCACAAATTCTCATTTCTGACTATTTTCAGTACCCCGTTTGGCAGATATAGATTCCTCAGAATGCCATTTGGAATAAATTCTGCAAGTGAAGTTTTTCAGTGTGCAATGGAGCAAATTTTTTCAAGTTATCCTTGTGCCATAATAGTAGATGACTTACTGGTTGTAGGCAATGGTGAAGCAGAGCATGACAGAAGCCTTGACAGAACACGTGAAGTGAAATTAAAGCTCAATCCTCTGAAGTGCAAAATCAGACTACCAGAAGTTACATATGTAGCTCATTTATTTACCAGCACTGGCTTGCAACCAGACCCGTCCAAACAAGCAGCCATTCTTGAGATGCCAGGACCAGATAATGTTCAAGCTGTACAATGTTTTCTTGATATGGTCAACTATTTAGGCAAGTTTATGCCAGACTTCAGTGAGTTAGCAGCACCTTTGAGAGAGCTAATGCACAAAAATGTTACATGGTCTTGGTTGGAACAGCACCAGAAAGCATTTGAAGTCCTTAAGCAGAAAATTGCCACCCCACCTACATTAAGATACTATGTTGTCAATAAACCAGTAACTCATTTTCTGTGGTGCTTCAAAATTTGGTCTTGGCACAGTCATTCTTCAAGAAGGCAGACCAGTGACCTATGCATCAAGAACTCTTACCCAAACTGAAATGCAATATGCTCAGATCGAAAGAACTTTTGGCGATAGTATTTGCATGTCCAAAGTTTCATGGTTATATCTTTGGTCGAGCTATTCAGATTGAAACTGATCACCAACCTTTAGTTACTATTTTAAATAATCCTTTGCATGTGGCTCCAGTGAAATTACAAAGAATGTTGCTCAAATTGCAAAAGTACAACCATAAAATGGTCTATACAAAAGGCAGACTTCTTTATCTCACTGATACCTTATCCAGATTGCCAAGAAATACAACAGAACAGCTGCAGGCAAAGAATTTTGACTTTGGTGCCATGGAAGTGCAAAATTTTTCTACCATGTGACGTGATGAGCTGAAAGATCATACGAAGACTGATCCAGTTTTGCAAAACCTCAGTCACTACATTAATGCTGGATGGTCATCAAAGCAATCTAGTATACCACTTGAAGTGCAAATTTATTTTCCTTACAGAGATGAGATGTTGATGGAAGATGGCATTATTTTCAAAGGTCCTAAAATTGCTGTTCCTGCTTCCTTACAACATGAATATATCTAGATTTTGCATCGTGGTCACCCAGGTTCTGAATCTACCAAAAGAAGGGCAAGAGGACTAGTATTTTGGCCTTCTCTAGCAAAAAACATTGATAAAGTACTTTCTTCTTGTTCAGTATGCGATAGTACTAAACCGCATTTTCAAAGAGAACCACTTCAGCTAAGTCAGGTTCCTGAACTACCTCGGTCAACAGTAGCCACTGATATATTCGAATGGAACAATCAGCATTACTTGGTATTGGTAGACTCTTATTCAAACTGGTTTGAGATTGATTAACTAACTTAACATCCACTGTTGTTATTACTAACCTGAAATTACATTTCTCAGTCTATGGTAGTCCACACAAAGTTATTTCTGACAACAGTACTAAATTTACTAGTCAGTTGTTTCAGAAATTTGCAAACGAATGCGACTTTGTACATGTTACTAGTAGTCCAGAATATCCATAGTCAAATGGACTAGCTGAACTTGCAGTGCAGAGTGCAAAGTAATTATTTGAGAGGTCAAACATGACAATAGCGATGTCTTTTTGAATTTACTTAATCTTAGAAATGTACCCCGTGATTATATACTTGGCTCGCCTGCTCAGAGACTTTTGTCTAGGCAAACAAGAACAACAATGCCTATTAGTTCCATTTTGTTGAGGACTAAAGCTAAGAAGAACAGGACAATTAGAGCTCAACTATTCAGAAATTGTTTTTCCAGATGTCCAGCTATGATAAATCGAGCAGATTTCTTCATCCATTGAAAGATGGAGAGACAGTAAGGATACAAACAGTGGAAGGATTCAACCAGATTGGTCATGTAACAGGTATATGTACCAAGACGAGATCATGCTTTGTAGAATATGAGGGTGTGGAGTACAGGAGAAATCGCAGACAAATTCATCCTGTATCAGAATCAATATCGCAGCATTGTTCCTGTGATATAGACTCTAGATCTCAGAGCAATCCAGACAATGTTTTTGTTGCAGAATGTGCCTTAACCTCTATTAACCTCTACTTCCAGTCCTGATGATGTTCATGATATCGCAAAAGTTGAACATTCAACAGAGACAGTCCTAGTTGCTAGACTTGATTCCAGTTTCTATGTCACACAATTTGGTCATATTTCCAGACCTAGTGTAAAATACGCAGCAACATGGCCATAAGTGTGTATATGTATTTAGTTCTGTATAATTACATGACAAAGAATTATTTATATTGATTGCATGTCTATTAATGTCATCAGCATTGCATGATTTATTTCTCAAAGAGGGAGGATGTAGAATGGAATATGTGTGCTGTATCTTTAAGAAGCATTCCAAGGACTGAGCGTGCATATAAATAGTCAGCACTTGCTAGGTTCACTGTAATTTTGTGAGTGCAGCCAGACAGTGAGCATGTATAAGTGTAATAGCTAGTTTGTTTATAAGTTTATCTAAGTTAAAGTTATTAAGCCTCAATCCTGATGTGTTTCCACATAATAAAGCTGCTTGAACAGAACCCATGAAGTCTCATATATTGTATCCTGACTAGACGAGTGCCACTTTGTAATATACTTTCTTCAAGTCTAAGTATGCCCACTTTCCTCATCTCTAGCTTCTTCCCAACTATCTGTCTCACTGCAAATGTCAGGTCAGTTGTGCTGCCACCTGATCTGAATCTGAACTGCTCATCCCCCATATCACTTTCTTTTACTCTGCAGATTCATTTATCAATCAGCCTCTCCAGAACATTTGTGCAATGTGACAGGAGTCTGACACCTTTGTACTGCCCACATTTGTGCATGTCCCCTTTGATCTTGTACACTGGCAGTAATATGCTTATTCTCCAGTCATCTGGGATGCACTTTACTCCCCATACTTACATAACTACCCTCAGGAGACATTTTTCTCCTATCTCATCCAACATCTTGATCATATCTGCTGTGACGTCTTCTGAACCTGCTACTTTCACTGACTTCATTTTTCTTAGTGCAGTTCTCACTTCTTCTGGAGAGGGGGCTCCCCTCTTCATTCATCATAGGCTGTGTCTCAAGTAATACAGTCTCTGTGGGGTTTTCTTCATTCAGAAGCTGCTGAATGTACTCTTTCCATCTTCCTTTGATTTCATGTGGGCTGTTGAGCAGGTTCTTACTGGCTCCTCTTATGAAGGGTGTCTGACTATCTTCTTTATCTTCCTGTCTTTGCCTTGCAAACTGATAGAGTTTCTTCTTGCTATCTACTGAGTCATTTTCCAGAAGGTGGTGCATTGCCTCTGATGCCCTGTTCTTTGCCAATGAAATTCCTCTCTCAGCTTCTTTGCTAACCAACCTGTAATCCTGCTTAGCCTAGTATGTCTTTTCTATCTCCACTTATTCCTGAATTTCTTTTTTCTTTCTTTTGATGACTTTCTGGACTTCTGCATTCATCTACTAGCTTTGTTTATGTACCTTATTTCCATGTCTGATTCAGCCATATACCTAGATGCTAGAGCCCTGAGTAATTTCTCGAACTCTTGTATGTTTTCTCCAGTCAAATTCCAGGTCTTTAGCCTGGCCTCTATATGCTGACAGTTGACCTTTTCACTGGGGATGACTTTTCAATCATGGATTCTACCCCAGTGCCCTTTTCTTACCAGGAGGAAGTATACCCAAGTTGCATATTGGCCACTCTTGCATGTGATCTTGTGGCTGTTTCTCTTACTAAGCCATGTGTTGGCCACTATCAAGCAATTTACCAGACAGACATCTAGAATGGCTTTTCCTTCTTTATTCCTGTTGCCCCACCAATGTGTACCAAGGCAGGCCTCATATTCTGTCCTGTCACTCTGTCCTGATATGTGCATTTAGCTCACCCATTATCAACACCAATTCATGTTGTCCTGCTTGGTCTAGAAGGTCCTGCAACTGCCATCTAAATGCTGTCTGAATGCACTCTTTTTGTAAGTTGAGATTATCAGTACTGCCCTATAATCTCACTAGAGTCTAACTGCCATGAATCTGTCACTAATTCTGATGACATCCCTCACTGCCTTCTGAAGTTTCTCCTCTACCACAGTTCTCACACCATTTCTAGTCTGTCTTCCTCTTCCTGAGTAGTAGGTTCTGGACCCCAAACCAAATGATATTGCTGCACTACCCTTCCATGTTGTCTCCTGAATCCTTAGGATGTTCAGCCTCCTCCTCACCAACATATCATCTACTTCAAAGCTCCATACTGTCAGCGAACCTACACTGTGAGTAGCAATCCTTAGCTAATGTTTGCCAGGTTGCTCGGTTTTATGTCCAGTTTTCCCTCAACAGAGCTATCCTAGGTAAC
This sequence comes from Protopterus annectens, assembly GCF_019279795.1. Taxonomy (NCBI): domain Eukaryota; kingdom Metazoa; phylum Chordata; order Ceratodontiformes; family Protopteridae; genus Protopterus; species Protopterus annectens. The sequence continues at coordinate 1,911,903,871 of NC_056739.1, forward strand.
CCAAGTTGGGCAAATAGATACCAGATGGTCAGTAGCTTATTGACTCAGAGCTGCTGGGCTTTATGGTGGGCATGCTGGCCAATAGGGGCACATACACCCCTCCCAGCATTAGCATGGATCCCTGATGTAGATAAGAGTAGGCTGGTTCTTCAACCCACTTATCACCAGCAATACTCATGCCCATTTGGTGACATAAGTCAACACAACCTAATCACCCAGATCCAATCTTTACACCGTCAAATGGCTAGCCCTGTCTTGGCATGCAGTCTATGATCCATGTTCTCTTATATTGAGAATACTTTGAGAACAGATGCCTAAAGCAGTTCATCTGTACAACTCTTTTCCCTATAAGACACCATTTAGAGTGTGTGCTGCAGCCCAGAAATCCATTCTTGGGTGAGTTTGAGGTGTAACATTTAGCATGATTTCAGGTGGTGGGAGAAATCTGACAGAGACCCAAGAAGAACATTCAAACTCCATACAAGCATTGGCTGGAAGTTATGACTGAACCTTGTAACTTGTGTATGGGCGGTGAAGACCTTAACCATTATGCCAGCTCATCTTTAAATGAATAATCAGTCTTTAACCACAATTGTGTTATCCCTACGGCATGTTTGTATAACTGTAGCCAGACTTCAAAGGTGGAGAATCTGTTTCTTATGCTGCCAGTATTATCAGCATTTATGATGATACTTTTCAAACAAACACACACCAACGCACCCGCAAGTGAGCACACACACACACACACACACACACTTGAAAGGAAACACACACACACACACACACACACACACACACACACACACACACACACACACACACACACACACACACACACGCATACACTCCTATTTCCCTGGATAGATTATTGTTACTCTGCTTTCTCAAGTTAATAGAGCCACGGAGTGCCAATAAGTGATCCAACACCTTTCTTTTCACAGTCACAACACCCGTTGTGAAGCCAATCAAATGTTAGCAGTAAAAAGTTTAACAAATACTTGCAATGAAAATTAACAAAGTCCACTGTAATGCGCTGTCTTCAAACCCGTAGTTATGCCCAACAGCTTAATGCCGATAAATACTCTTCAGAGGCATTCTGAACAGCACACCAGCTCCGAATAAAAAATTGCTACTTTATTATCAAAATACTCTAAAGTTGCTGAATGAACTTCTACATATTCATGTCCGAGGTTAAACAAACATAACACTTAAAGCATGTTCATTAAAAACATTAAATAAACATACAAATGAAAATACAAATAAGTAACAGCGGACTTATTGTAATGGTTTAGCGCTTTCACCCATAGCTTATGGGCTTCTTCAGAACACCATCTTTTAAAACTGTCCGCCTTTTAAAACTTCCAAGGCACCAAACAAAAATGTAACTTCCAAAATTTTAAAGTGACAGTACTTGATGTTATTTACTTAGTACGCTAAGTACAATACTTAACTGTTTACAATAATTAGCCACCCAATTCATTCTTTTGCACTACTTTGTTAGTACTATAATGCAAGATGACAAATAATTACAATGTATAATAATTTTGAATGACTTAAGCAATATTAACTTCCAAATGCATCAATTAATAACTATACGTAAATACTATGTTACCACAGATTACAATGGTTAAAATAGTCTGACTATTAAATGGACACATATTATTGTACAAATATATCCTCATTGTTATTTTATTGCTTATTATACCTTCAATGTTTGTATTTCATAATATAAAAAATAATTAAGTATTAAAATATTAAAATAATAAGATTTTATAATACAAAATATACAATATTATATATAAATTGTTTATAATATATTTATAATTTATTATTTATTGGTAAAATCAGCCAGTTTCAGTCCATCAACATGACTGTTGAATAATATATAAAATATTATTACACAATGTAATTTAAATATGGTACCGCTTAAACCACTACTTTTTCATTTTAAATAAGGTTATATAATGCTGTCACATGGAATATATGTACTATTAAACCCAGATGAATCTGGTTACTTAATAACTAAGGTTTAAGTTGTTTTTAAAGCATAATTAACTACATGTTCATCTCAAGAATAGCCTTCATTGAAATACTGTCATTGAGGCCCGGAGGTGTGGTGGCATCTGTAAATAACTGCCACCATGCTTCACGATAATTTAATATTTTTCTGTTATCTCTACCCCTGGGATCATTTCTGACAACATCTAACAAGGCAAATTTGAAATGATGTTTTGGACTATTCTGTTCAATATGTTTGAAAAAAGCGCTTTTTTGGTCTATTTTTCTTATATTATAAATATGTTCATATATACGTTTTTTAGACTTCTTTCTGTTTTTCTCACGTAGTAACTTGAACACTCTTGACAAATAGCAATATAAACCACCATCTTGGTGTTACAATTCCCCTTAATTAGCCTAACTTTTGGCCTGGTTATATTTTTTAATACTATTTCTTTATTATTATCGAAAATATAACAACACTGGCTACATGATCCACATTTGGTAGTATGTTGGTTGGTATCCTTAACTTTTTCATTTCTTTGTGTACTTCCCTTTTCCAAGTATCTTTTAATGTTGGCTCCCATCTTGTACACAAAATCTGGTTTATCACCAATTAAATTCCTTACTGTCCCATCACTGGATAAAATGTACCAATAATTTTTTATAATTTGTATAACATCCTCAGTTTTTGGACTGTATAATAAAATGAATGCCCTTTGTTTATTTCCTTCCAAGTGATTTCTTGCCAATACACTTCCATTAATTCCATTAATCTTATTAACTTCATTACCTATCCCTAACAAGGGTTTATATGTTGTACCCCAAAGTCCTATTACATAGGTATCCACTTCATCTAATAATTTCTGGGGATAACCCCTTTCATAGAACAAGTGTGAATGTGTCCAATTTCCTCCAGTAAGGTTTTGTATTCAGTAGTCATTCTCATAGCCCTAATGCACTGGCCCTTATATATATATTATTTTTTAACTTCTTGGGATGACAACTTTCATATGCTAAATAATCATTGGAAAAAGTCTCTTTTCTGTAAATTTTTGACTGTAAAATCCCTCTTTCAGAATAAACTAAATTGTCAAGGTATGCCATACCACCTTTGTTATAGGAATACGTGAATTTCAAAAAAATCACTACTATTGTTGAGAAACTGAATGAACTCTGTCAAAGGAAAAAACTTCAAAGACCAATACACGTAAGGTTCAGTTAAGGCACTTTAATTTACTTGCAGCAAGAAAACAAAAACATGCAAATACAAGGATTTGTCTAACTATTAACAGGAAGTATGTTCATTTTTATACTATTTTACAAGACATGGCCTTCTAAGCTGATGTAATCAAACACAACTTTAAGCATTGTACTACAGCAGCTGTTACTTCAGATTTTCTGCTGACATGACTAGATTTGTGAGAAACTTTTCAGAAAAACAACCTGGCCTTGATGACCAGTACTTTGCTTACAAGCCTCTATTGTACAGTGTTACATTTCAAGGTACTGTTCTAATACAGATACAAGCAAATGCTGATTGCAGTTCATATTTTCAAGCAGGATTTGTCCTAATTATCTGTTACTTCTACAGCTGTGTATGTTCTCATAGCACAGCGGAACTTCTTGTCTGAGTTTCATATACGCAGTATTGTTCTATTCATTATTTTCCTAACGCAAGCAGAAATCATCTGCTTCTCAGAAAATTTCCAAAGCACAAGCAAGATTTTAGCTAACAGTACAAGGTCAGAAAGCAACTGCAGTTTGTACAGATTTATGCAGTATGAAATAGAATACATGTGTTAACCCTTTTCTAGCTCTATATGCACTAAGCATATTGCTAATACACACATTAATACATATTTTTCTAACATTTCCCCCCTATTAATACTTTTATTCTACTTTCAAAATAAGCATAAACAGTTTGTTTTCTTCTCCTAACCTCTTCCACTCAGGATTTGCAGTTAAGAGAGTCATTCAGTTTAAACTTATGAAAGCATTTTTAGTCTTTTAACAGTTCTTCAAACTCAGTACTTTGATATAAGGTTTCAGAAACTGAAATGTTTATTAGGTCTTTAACCAGTCTTTTCATGCAGGGGATACCACAGCAAACACATACTCCCAGTAGGAGCATTCCTACACAAGTGGCAATCAGGATGTTCATTAGGATGGTCCAAACCATTTCTGGAAAAAGTCCATCACTGGGTTTGGGCCTGGTTTGGTCATGGCCGACACTTGCTGAATTACCTCAAGATGATTGTCTATCTCGTGTTTATGGTCAGGAATATACGAACAGCATTCTTCTTGGATTAAAGCGCACGTACCACCTCTCGCCGCTAGGGTGACGTCGAGAGCCATGCAGTTTTGGAGCACTACAGTTCTCATAGCATTCAGTTCATCAGTCACCAATTCAAGAGCAGAAAAAGTTGTGTTGCTCATTACTTTGAGAAGTTTTGGCAGTTTTCTCAGCTCCCAGATCGATTTCACTGCTCCATACGCTGATAATATGCCTGCCCATGATATAACGCTATCACTCAAGTCCATGTGTGTCAGTCCTTTGCCTAGAGAGTGATGGTCTTTCCAATGCACATCGATTTGTCCCACTGGATTTACAGGTTTCTTGATGACTTCTCGGACATTTCAAATTTTCCCATGAGGCAAAACTGCAGTGTGTCATATGGCCGGAACCAGGTAACCCAAAAAACAACTGCCAGACCAATTCTCAGGTAACCATTTGTATGCCTTTCTACCGCACACAAAATAACAGTCCTCTACTTTAGTAGTAACCTTGCTATGAATATATACTCGCCCTGCATGAAACATTTTTCTATCAATTATAGACAGCAGTTTATAAAGAACAGAATTATGTTTTACTTCGCCAAGTGTTTTATGCATCAATCCAAGAAATTAATCATAGTTTGTATTTCAATAAAGATCTACTTTGTTTCCTTTAGTATAACATCTATAAGGAACAGTCACATTGCAATTGCTCCAACCCACTTGAACAGTATAATTTTTATAAAAATACACAGTTCCTTTTTGTGGAACAGACAAGTGCAATGCTATTTTATCTTGTGCTGTAATGGTTGAGGTATCATAAATCAAGTTCTCCCAGGTCTCATTGACCCCTAGGGGGACTGTAGTCATTAATAACCCCCCTGTATGCTGTCGGCAAAGCTGTACAAATCCAGCAATTCGAAACATTGAAAGTCTCAGCAATACACATATTTAATTGCCTGGTAAGTGTTAAAAGTTCGGATGCCAGTTTATGAGTAATGCTTCACGTTTATTCAGTTCAGTTTGTGTGGCTGGGAAAAGAAAAGGCCACAACAAAAAGATTATTGTCATTAATAGTTAACAGGATGATTATGCAATACTTCTGAGGAAAGGGTTGTTCTGCATTCCTGTTTCTTCTGGACTCTTATCATTTTTGCTCTTGGCATGTAACAAAATTTTTGTCCAGTTCAAAATTTTTAACTAATTTACAGTGCATCAGGTGGATCCAGGAGGCACGCTTCGCGATTTTGACTGCAGTGGGTGTTGATAAAAGCACTTGATATGGACTTTTCCACTTTGGAGATGCCCAGTTCTTTCTCTTAACTACCTTCAGCCAGATCCACGCTCCAGAGGGCACTGCCACTTCTGACGGTCTGGTTTGTTCTTTATCTGAAACAGAATTTAACCGCAACAAATGTTTAGAATTTAATAACTTACGCATATACTCTGCTAATGTACTGTCAGCTTCCTGGTCTGCGGGCATGAGAGATTTCCACTGAGGTATATAGTAAGCCCTTCCAAAGAGCTTTTCAAAATGAGTCAATCCTTTTGCATTCAGAACAGTTTACATGTTCAACAGTGCCAGGGGCAGACAGTACACCCAGTTTCTCTGTGTTTCTATCATTAATTTTCTTAGCTTACTCTTTAAAATCCCATTTTGCCTCTCTACTAGCCCTGCTGATTGCGGGTGATACGCACAATGATTTTTTAAAGAAATGCAAAAATGTTTACTTAATTGCTGTATGGTCTGATTCACGAAGTGTGTGCCATTGTCACTGTAGATCCCTTCCAGAATGCCGAATCTAGGGATGATTTCTTTAACAAGAACTTTGGCTACAGTCATAGCGTCTGGATTTTTAGTCGGAAAGGCTTCCACCCATCTGGAAAACATATTTACAATGACAAGACAATACTTCTTATTTTCACATTTATTCAACTCTATGAAATCCATACAAATAGTATGAAACGGATATGGTGGTGTGGGGAAACTCCCTTGCTTGGGCTTTAACGCCACTTGTGCATGATGTTTATTACAGATGTGGAATAATGAACAAAAGGTTTTAGAGTAATTTGAGAAGCCATATGTCGTGAACACTTGGTTCACCAGCTGTACCATCCCCCCTGTTGAGACACGGCACTGCCTATCGCTCAACAAAGCTGCATATCTAAACAAATTAGATGGCAATATCGGTTTTCCTTCTTTAGAGATGTACAGCCCCTTTTAGAGAATTGCTCTTCGTTTTACCCATCTTTGTTTTTCAGCTTGCATAGTAATTGTCTGCGTTGTCTTTAACATTTCTAAGTCTAAAATCTCAGAGGGTTGTAATTCCTCATTCAAAAGAAATATTTCTGAAGCTGCCTGCTTTGCAGCTGTATCAGCTCTCGCATTACCTTTTGAAATCCTATCCTGTTGTTTGGTATGAGCTGTGCATTTACAAATAGCTACTTTCTGAGGTAACTGAATAGATTCTAAAAGACCTAAAATAAACTGTGCATGATTGATTGGTTTGCCAGTAGATGTTATCATTCCTCGATTTTTCCACTGTTGCGCAAAAACATGTACAGTAGAAAAAGCATACTGGCTGTCAGGAAAAATGTCCACACATTTACCCTTTGCTAAGGTACATGCCCGTGTCAAGGCAATCAATTCTGCTGCCTGTGCAGATAAATTATGTGGTAAAGATTTCACTTCTGTAATGTCAGTATTAGAACTACTGCATATCCTACTAGGTTCTGTCCTGCAGGACCCCTTTTGCATGAGCCGCCCACGTAGTGTGTCACCTCGGCATCATCCAAGGGAACATCCATAAGATCTTTTCTAGGCAGTGTCTTTTGCTCAATCACCTGCAGGCAGCTGTGTGGTGTGCCATCTGCAGGGGTTGGGAGCAAGGTTGAAGGGTTCAATGTCGTACATCGTTCAATTGTCATATGAGGTTGGCTCAACAGTATAGTCATACAGGAAAGATTCCTAGCCGGGGAAAGATATTCTACCTTCTCTTGCAGTAAAATAATTGTGACTGCATGAGGCACTCTCAATGTGAGAGAGTGGAACAACACTACTGAGGCCGAAGCCTGTACTGCCATTGCAGCTGCAACTACTGCTTGTACACAGTGAGGTAAAGACCGTGCCACTGGGTCCAGTTGTGATGAATAATAAGCAATAGGGTGTTGCTTGTCCCCATGCTGCTGTGTTAACACTGATGTCATATAACCTTGCTTACAATCTACAGTTTGGAAAAAATGTTTATGATAGTTTGGTAATCCCAAAACTAATGAGGACGCTATTAACTGTTTCAGTTTGTAGAAAGCAGATTCTGCTTCTGGTGTCCATTGTAACAAATCCTGTGCTGCCATAGGCTTTTTATAAATCAGGTTAGTCAATGGTGCAGATTCCAAAGTATAGTTTGGAATCCAACTCCGACAAAAATTAAATAATGCACAAAACACGCTGATTCCTAATGGCCCCAGTTCCAATGTAAGTCCACAAAAACAAAAATTAAAGACAGTGGATGTCCAGATAATCCAAACATATGTAAGTTTATTTGATTTTTGCCTAGTTAGACTTATTTAATTGATAGAGTTGGTATGAGTCTATGATGCTTCTTTCCCTTGCATCTGTTATTTGGTCACCTTTAAAATGAATTAGGCTGTTAGGACTTTAGTGTCTATGAATTCTCTGCCTATATATGTTTTTAAATTATTGTTTTTGTTTGTATGTAAGGTGATTGTGTGTACACATACATATGTTTTTATGAACCATGATTCTATGATGTTTTTTAAGTAATATATGTTGACGTTTTATGGCTAGTAGTGCTTTAAATGAATGCTTAGAATGCTAATCCTACGACCAATGGGGTTGAAAGGAGGGCTATTTGAAGTGTAATGAATCTATAGCAAGTTGTAAAAGTCTGATGAAGCCTTAGGGTGAAAGCGCTTACTGGTGTCGACTGAATAAACCTGTTTTTACCGAGAATTACTCTTCGTTTGGATTATCTGGACATCCACTGTCTTTAATTTTTGTTTTTGTGGACTTACATTGGAACTGGGGCCATTAGGAATCAGCGTGTTTTGTGCATTATTGTGTTACTATTATTTTACCTACACGCTGTTTCTGAGCTCTGTCGGCTGGCTGTGCATTGTTGTGTTACTTATCTCCGACAAAAATTAGTCGTACCCAGGAAGGACATAATTTCCTTCTTGGTGGTGGGTTTTGGTGCTTGCAAAATCGCTATTTTTCTGTCCTCATCTAATGTCCTACCTTCCTTGGATATCACGTATCCTAGGTATTTAACTTGTTTTTTCCAAACCTGCAGTTTATTTTTGTTTACTTTATGTCCTTCAGTGGCTAAAAATAGTAATAGCGCTATAGTGTCTTCTTTACAATCTTGCTGGGTGTGGGACGCCAGCAGGATATCATCAACATAAAGCAAAATCTGACTACCTTTTGGTGGGGTAAATCCCTCCAAGTTGCTTGCCATTTCTTGTGAGAATATTGTTGGAATTTCACAATACCCCTGTGGTAGTCACGTATATGTATACCTTTTCCCCTGAAATGTGAATGCAAACCAATGCTGACTGTCAGGGTGTATCGATATCAAAAAGAATGCATTGCTGAAATCTACCACAGAAAAATATTTCTGTTGAGGTTTTAAATCATTCAACAGGTGTGTGGGTCTGGCACCGTAGGTGCCCTTGGTATTACTGCATCATTTACAGCTTGTAAATCTTGGACCATACGCCACTCTCCATTTGCTTTCTTAACAGGAAATAAGGTTGTGTTACATGGTGAATCAGGAGATTCCAGCAGCACCCCTTCCTTAAGTAAAGCTGCTATAATAGGTTTGATTCCTACCTCTGCATCTTTTCTTAAGGGATACTGTCTCCTTTGTGGACTAAATGCTGACTTTGGCGTAATAGTAACTGGTCCCGCTGTATGAATAAGTCCTACATCTGGTTTTCCTGTTGGCCAGAGATTTTCTGGTATATTCTGTAAGGCATTCTCTTCCTCCTTCAATAGGAGAGCTAATCAGCTGTCCTCGCTAGACTGCAAGTGTATAGCTTGGTGGGTCTGAGTTATCCAATTCAGCTTCTGCATTTGTATTCCTTGTTCTGACAGTTCTAACTCTGTCTGTTTTTCCCATCTCGTGACTTTTTCTCCTAAGTCAACCCATTTTACATTCTTGTCCTTAGTTAAGCTAACATGTGGTAATCGATTAGATTTATAGAGTGCAAAGAACTCCTGGGGCAATGAACAGCTGGCTACACTGTTCCCTTCTGTGTCCTAGTACAGATTATGTAAAATCAATCTGTTTGCATGATTTCTAAACAATTCTTGCTCATATTCCTTATCAGGTCCTGGTGTATTACAATAATACAGAGTACAGTGCAACAAATGCTGTTTATCAATGTCAAGGGAGGGGAACTTGCTGACGGCTATGTTCATCAACTCTTTGGTCACTGCCCCTGGACCAGTCATAACCAAGTCCTGGCTGTACCAATAATACATTTTACCCTCCAATTGCACTGCAAAGGTATCAATTTGTCGCTGTGCTTCCATACCCTGCATAGTCGGAACTACTGCTATATCAAATAGCTGCATAAGGTCTCTGCCCAAGAGGTTTATTGGGCATTTTGCAGAAACAACAATTTTACTTTTCTGGATCAATCCTGAAACAGGATCGGTTATCACAATATTATGGGAGAGGGGCTCCCGATACAGCTGTCCATTAGCTGCTTTCACTAATATGTAATCAGGTGGCTCTGAATTCTCTGGCAGTTTGGAGGGATGTACCAGGGTCCATGATGCCCCTGAATCACACAAGAATCTGACTTCCCTCCCTTCTACCGGGAGTGCAACTTCTGGTTTCATGTCTGCTAAATAGAGCTCTTAGCTCAATAAAGCCAAATCCAATATTTCATTTTCTTCACTATCCGTGACTTCTTGCACTTCCTCTATTTCCTCTGTCACATTCTCTACTCCCTCTATCACATACTCATTTATCCTTTCTCTGCTATCCCCTTGTAGTGATTCCTGACTACCATATAGTCAGTCCTCAGCCTCCTTATCTTCCGTGGTTGCCTTCTTGTTTTTCTTGCAATCCCTTGCCAAGTGTCCTTTCTTACCGCATTTAAAACATTCACCCATTTTCTTTCACCCTTCAAAGTCCTTTGATCGTTGATCAGATTGTTTGTTTCCCTGTGCATTTCTCTTGCCCTTTTTCCCAGAATGTACTACATAAACCTCTGCTCTATCTTCTACAGAAAATACTTGGGCTTTCTTTTTCTTTTTGCTATTAAAATGCCTTTCGGCATTTCTAGCATACTCAAGCAATGACTGTAACCTGCTTGTACAATGATCTACCATGTGTTTTGTAATAAAGCTGCTGATGGGTGCAATACTGCCTTTCAAAAATGCATTCTTTAGCTGCTGCTCATATGGGGAATCATGTGTCTGATCTTCAGGAACCTGCATTCCACAATGGTTATTAAAACATTCTAATAGTCTGGCATAATACCGGTCAATAGCTTCACCTTCCTGTTGGATGCATTGATTAATGCAAGTCCAGTCTGCCCTAGGCTTCCATTTCTCAGAGATTCGGTCTGTAAGCCCTTTCACTCTGTTGTCTAATTCTGCGCTACTATGTGGGAGGGGCCTGAGCGCAATATCAAGGGGATTCCAGTCACCACTAATCATGTGCCAATCTGGTCCCACAATTTGTCTGACTACGTTTTCTACCGCTTCTCTGTTTAAATTATAACTTAGCCTCATTCCTTGCAAATCTTCTAAGAACTTTCTAAAATTAACTTTTGGATGGGGAATTCCCTCAGTGGCTTTCCGGATATCTTCCAGAGTCCATGGTCTATACACTAGAATAGTTGGTTCCTGACCTTCTTGTCCTGCCTGAGGATTAGGCACTTCTATAATTGGGCATATTTCTTCTTCACTCATAAATCATGAATTTCTACCCATTTGATATAACTCAATGTCCCCTTTTGAGTTTCCTGCCTGTGTTCGTGACCTGGTCTCGACAAGATCTATAATAAACGGTGTTGCTTTTGTAGTGTCTCTACTTACAGTGATAGCAGGATATCACAGGGGTGGACTAACTTGTTCACTTGCCTCATATTCTGGTAAGGGAGGCAGTGGGGCTGATACTATTACTAAGTTATTGTCCTCTTTATCTAAAAACATTGCTTTTGAAATATTACTCTTTTGTTCCCTTTGGTTTACTTCCTCAATCCTCCTGTGTGCCTGAGGAATTCCTAACTGACGTTGCTTTTTTACCTGACCTTTAGAATTGGTTTTAAGCTGTCTGACAAGTTTGACAAGCGAGGATATTTCTAATTTACCATCAAATTCATACTTATTAACCCATTTTGAGTTGCATTTAATATTATCAGCACATTGTGACTGCATGTATTTCTCGTCTTTGGTTAGCGGCGGATTTTGGGACCTTTTTGTACAATTATTACCCATTTTATTCTACCCTTTTAATCATTATGTAACTCCTTATTTTTAACGTGGTACCACGGATATTTTTATAGTCTCTTCAGAATGACTGCCTACCTGCTCTGTTTCCCTGATCTATGACAAGACAGTAATCTTTCTGTCCCTGACTTATAACAAAGTCTCTAACAGAACAAATAAAAATCTAGTCCCTGATCTAAAACAGAAAAAAAGAAGATGGATTCACCTTACCTGAGCCTTCATGATTGATCACCTGGTTCGAGTAAACCCATCCTTCAGTCGCAGATCAGAAAGTTGCTGGCCTCTTTTGTACGACAATTCAGTCGGAGGACTTTTCAAGTAAGAAGAACCAATGTGGTTTCTTCCCCGTATGGTTTCAAGCCACCTGGCCTGTCTGATCAGAGGCGAAGTGAAGGTTTCCGGTCCGAAGGACCAATCTGTCAAAGGAAAAAACTTCAAAGACCAATACACGTAAGGTTCAGTTAAGGCATTTTAATTTACTTGCAGCAAGGAGACAAAAACATGCAAATACAAGGATTTTCTAACTACTAACAGGAAGTATGTTCATTCTTATACTATTTTACAAGACATGGCCTTTTAAGATGACGCAATCAAACACAACTTTAAGCATTGTACTACAGCAGGTGTTACTTCAAATTTTCTGCTGACATGACTAGATTTGTGAGAAACTTTTCAGAAAAAACAACCTGGCCTTGATGAACAGTACTTCACTTACAAGCCTCTATTGTACAGTGTTACATTTCAAGGTACTGTTCTAATACAGATACAAGCAAATGCTGATTGCAGTTCATATTTTCAAGCAGGCTTTGTCCTAATTATCTGTTACTTCTACAGCTGTGTATGTTCTCATAGCACAGCGGAAGTTCTTGTCTGAGTTTCATATAAGCAGTATTGTTCTATTCATTATTTTCCTAACGCAAGCCGAAATCATCTGCTTCTCAGTAAATTTCCAAAGCACAAGCAATATTTTAGCTAACAGTACAAGGTCAGAAAGCAACTGCAGTTTGTACAGATTTATGCAGTATGAAATAGAATAAATGTGTTAACCCTTTTCTAGCTCTATATTCACTAAGCATATTGCTAATACACATTAATACATATTTTTCTAACAAACTCTAATAAACATTCTTAACTGGAATTCCAAATTATATAAATATCATCCAGAAACCTAACATAATGGACAATGTACTGAAAATGATTGCTTGGAAAAATGACTGTAGCTTCCCAGTCTAGCATGACCAGGTTGGCGTATATGGGAGCACAAGCGGCTCCCATAGCCACCCCCCTAGTCTGTCTGAAATGCTCTCCTTCATAATATATGAAATTATTGTCTAAAACAATATCTAACATTTCCAAGAATAAACTTACCTCATCCCGTTCAATTCTTGCATACTTTCTGATACTATTGCCAAATGCCTCAAGACCTGTTGTTTTAGGGATACAGGAAAAAAGATCTACGACATCAATAGTGATGAACATATATCCCTCATTCCATACTTGTGTGGGAAAGTGTCTCAAAAATTCCCAAGAATCTTTAACAAGATGGGTAATATTTTCATAAATGTGTTTTAATTTGATGTCTATGTATTTTCCCAAGGGATACGTTTTGGACTTGCTACCTGAGATGATAGGTCGGAAGGGGGGATCAGTTATATTTTTGTGGATTTTCGGAATACCTACCATGGTAGCCAATCTAGGGCATTTCACCCTTAAGAACTTATAAGTGTCTTTGTCAGTCCTACCATCAATCAAAAATTCTTCTATATAACTGTTTATTCTCTGATATGCGATATTAATCTCATTCAACGATGTAGGTACGTAATTCCCTGATCCATATAAGATGTTGTGTATCTTATTAGTATACTCCAAGTTGTCATATAATACTACCCCTCTGCCTTTATCTGGTTTCATTACCTTTATACTACGATCTTTGTGCAAATTGCTAAGTATATCTTTTTCCTCATAAGTCAAGTTGTAATCAACGTGCACATTCTTATTTTCTTTATACAATCTATAAATGTCTCTGGACACAATTTTTTCATATATCTCTATAGTGGGATGATGTACTGGTACAAATGTACTCGGAACTGTAAGACCGGGGTCTCTCTTTTGTTTAGTCACATCTCTTTGATTTTGTTCCGTGTTGTTGAACATAATAGCTAAATTCATTTTCCTTGTAAGTTTCTTCAACTCTACTAAACAATCAACCAGATTGAATTTAGGAGTGGGGATGAACTTCATTCCTTTCGACAAAAGAGTGAAATGTGCCTGTGTGATCGTAATGTTGACATGATTGTATATACTGAAACCATTCTAGGTATGTATAAGCCCATTGACAATAATAACCTCAGGTTTGGATGTGTTACCATCCTTTTCTTTCACTACCTGCTATTTTCCCAATACCTCTGTTTGTATTGATCTTTCTGGTAAGGATTCTTCCCTTGATACCTATATGGTTCTCCATGTTGTACCTGTTCCCTCCAAAAATGTGAATGGCTGTTTTCCCTACGATTGTAAATTTCTTGTTTTTTTTTTTTTGTTCCTTCCTATTCCTGTCCTCTGGTTCCTCATTCTTTCTACCCTAAATGTATGCCTTACCTTGCTTGTAATGTTCAACATCCATTTTTATCTTTTTTTGTTTGTTTTCACTTAGGGTGTGTATCAATTTTTCAGCTAAATTAAATTGATTGTTGCACATTCTTTCCCATTCTCTAAAAAGTAAATTTGTAGTAATTTTCATATTCAAGTCCTCAGTTTCTTGGATGAGTTTACCTAATTTTTCATCATTGTATTTGATAATAAGTCTCATAAATTTAGTTCCACATTCATCAAAAAACTGGTTAAATTCACTAATAACCTTGTCATTTAACATTAATCCCATTGGTTGCTTAAAAACCTTAGCCCTTTGGGAAAAAAATTCATAGATATACATTTATGTAAATAAGCATTGTCTATCTTAATGCTGTTGATATTTTTCAATTTTTTCCCCAACAAAAGCAACATAATCCCAAAACTGTTGGGATTATTATTATATCGTATATCATTAATGTCAAGGTTACAATCAATTTCTATGAATCTGTTAAATCTGTTGTAACCAGTGCCATTCACATGTCCAGCATTGCTAATAACCTGTGATTGTTAATTGTGTTTAGATACAGTACCTTTTTTGTTGTATTCCTGTTTTCCAACTGCATTGGAATATGTTTTAGTAGGGATAGGCCTCTTGGGTTTAGTGCCCACCCGCTTGAATTCTTCTTCTACATCGTAAATAGAAAAATCAAATGTAAAATTGGAGCCAGAATGATTGCTGCTGTGTATAGGCTCCGTTATGTTAAAAACATGATCTATGTCTATAGGACAATCATTATCCATGTTTCCTTGCCCATTGGGTATAGGATAGTTGTCCAATAACGAATCAATACTCTCATCAGTTCTATGTGCTT
Source organism: Protopterus annectens (assembly GCF_019279795.1). Taxonomy (NCBI): domain Eukaryota; kingdom Metazoa; phylum Chordata; order Ceratodontiformes; family Protopteridae; genus Protopterus; species Protopterus annectens. The sequence goes on from NC_056739.1 coordinate 1,911,919,078, forward strand.
TTTGGGTGGTCTTAGGTAACTTGTTGATTGTTGCATGTTGTAATTCTTCTTTCTGAGTGTGTCACAGTTTGCTGTTGTTCCTTAAAGCCAGTGAAAGGAGAACCACTAGCTGGCACCTTATCGTTTGTGTACGTAGTACTGCTGATATTTATCTGTAACAGTTCCATAAGTTTGGCCATATCAGTTTTGAGCCTCACCATTTCCTCTTTCAGGAACTGAATATCCTTTGTCTGAGTTTCTCCCAAATCTGGTGTATTGTCACCAGTGTTCTCCATGGTAATGCGCAACTTGATAATAATCACACAAAAAGACTTTAAAATTAGTAGAGCCACCGAGTGCCAATAAGTGATCCAACTACTAATTTTAGAGTCTACTAATTTTAAAGTCTTTTTGTGTGATTATTATCAAGCTTTCTCAAGTTACCCTTTCTGTGATTTTTACTTATCTTAGATAATTGTTAAACTAATTAAATGTGTTTTTGCATTTTATTTTGTTGATATGAACGGCCAATAAACATCTTCTCAGAGCTGAAAACATTTACATTGACATCATGAAACACTGAACCCAGAATATCTCATTTCAGCACTAAGTAACCTGTCTACCACATAAGGAGTGGTTCTGGCCCAGAAATTGTAGTTATTGGCCGTTTGGGCAATCTCTTTCATCTCTCTCAACTTTCTAATTTGAAAGCCTGCATTTGCACTTGTTGCTGTCCTGTAACTCGTCTAGTGCAGATACAGATTCTTAGTTTTAGCACTTAAATTTGCTTATTCATTCTCAGCATTTGTAAGCACTAAATAAGCTACTAATTACTATTGCACTCAATCTTCCTCATTACCTAGAGGAAAACAGTTTCGGTACTTACTTTCCTCACTTGCTTAGAGAAAAACAGCTCTTGTACTCAATTTCCTCACTTATCTAGAGGAAAATAGTTTTTTATTCAGGCATGTCCAAGGGTCAGCTCCCAGTGTTCTCTCCTGTCTATCTGTTGAATATGGGCATTTTGAGGCAATGTAGAAATTGCCTCATGTACACAGACAACCCTTTCCTCCTACCACCCAACACTACAACCTGTGAGAGACGCACTTATCTAGCCAAACTGGAGGTAAATCTCTCTCCAACTAAGACTGAACTTGACAGTCATGAGGAAAAGGTAAACATTTGCACCACACTACACTCATCACATAGTCTCACTAAATCTACATAACCAAAATCCACACATAGTAACACAAAAATATTCACGAAGGCTCTCAATAGTAATCTGTCTAAGCAACAGAGACCTCCAAAGCAGAAACGCAAGTAACCTCTATCCCCCAACACAACCCAAATGACACATAGCCCACAGACTCAGTGTGCCATTCAACCACAGCCAATAAGACAAAACAACGTCCCCAACACACTAGTCATAGGTGACTCTATAGTCAGGCACACTGATATCCCACTCACCAGGCTAAACAAGAAGAAGGTTGCTGTCAGCTGCCTGTCAGGTACCAGGATCCTCCTCATAACCCACGCACTCAGGTCACTCCAAAACAAGTACAAATATGACTGTCATTGTCCATGTTGGTGTGAATGACCTGAGACGTACCTCCCTGGACTACATGAAAAGAGACATGGAAGAGCTCTCCAATCTTGTAGCCCAGGCAGGTATGACCCTAGCCCTGAGTAGCATTTTGCCATCGCCCAGAATGATACCGCAGTACAAGAACAAAATGATTGACTTCAACAATTGGCTAAGCTTCTGGTGTCATTCTAAGGGGATCCAATATCTGTCTGCTTGGGATGACATGGTTGACAGACTGCACCTGTCGCCCCTGGGATTCCGGATACTGGCTAAGGTGCTTGCTGCCCCTATAGTGCCTTTTTTAGGCAAGGTTCAAATAACAAATTCACCACCATAACAGGAAAAGGCAAGCAAAAACTGAGGATAATTCTACTCAATGCTAGAAATCTAAATCTCAAAATGCACTCACTCGAGGCACTCCTTAAAATGGAGAACATTGATATCTGTGCAGTGACTGAGACCTGGTTCAAGGCTCCAGAGAGCACCCCTGCACTACCAGGCTATAACTCATACCACACTTTTCAGCGATGTAACCTGGACCGAAACACCAAAGGTGGAGGTGTGTCCATATTCATTAAGGATATCCACACCTCCAGGCTAGTTTCTCAGCATAATGCATCTGAGGTTATCCAAGTGCAACTAACTCTGGGCAAAACTGCAATCCGAACTGTAGCTTACTACAGATCCCCCACCATGCCCCAGGATTCCCACTCCTCTTTTCTTGATGTACTGGAAAATGTTAGGATTCAACCAAACACCCTAATAATGGGCAACTTCAGCTACCCCACCATTAACTGGGAAAACTACTTGTGTATCAACTCCTTAGCTCAACGCTTTCTGGAATTCATAAACTCCAATGCCCTGGATCACCTTATCCACACCCCCACCAGGGGCAACAATATCCTAGACCTAGTCATTACCAACATGAGTGACCGGTGTTCCACACCTGAAGTCAACTCCTCTTTGGTCAGATCTGACCATAAGCTAATCACCCTTGATATCCACATCCTACCTCCACCCCCCATTAAGGAAACCACAGTAAAAAGTTTCTCCAAAGCCAACTTCATGCTTCTTAAGACAGAAGCAGTGAACTTCATGTCACCCATGCAGATGGACAATACAGTTACAACTGCTGAATTCTACACAAATGCACTCTATAAGCACTTCCACAAGTGCATGGATTATCGTATCCAAAACAGAACCAAGACGCTATCCTCCAAAAAAGGAAGCCAATCTGGTGGTCCCCTACCATAAACAAACTGTACAACAGAAGGAAGAAACTGTTGCAAAAGAGAGTAAAATCTCATGAGTGGAGGAGCTCCCTGGTCAGCCTCAGTAAGAAGCTGAGATCCCTTATAAGATCCTCAAAAGCTAGATACGAAAACAAAATCACCACTAATTCCAAGGACAACCACAAACCATTCTATAGCTATGTCAAGAATCTTGATGGCAACACCCAGATCTGCTCTGAGTTATAGCACAAAGGCAAGAAAATTACAGAACCAACTGATATTTCCAACATCCTGGCAGATAGGTTCAGTGCTAACTTTACCCCCCTCTCACCCCCTAAAGGGACCATATCTATACAGGAAGAATGCAGAGTCCCTGTAATCACAACTATGCAGATAAAAGCTGCACTCTCTAAAGCCAAAAACACAGCATCCATGGGACCGGACAGCATCCCAGGCTGTGTTTTACACGAGCTTCAGAACAAACTGGCTCACCACTTAAGCACCATGTTCAATAATAGCCTCACAACAGGCTTTGTGCCCACTGAATGGTGCAAAGCAGCAGTTATTCTACTCCACTAAGGGTGAGCCACCACTGATCCCAGGAACTATTGCTCTATTAGCCTGATGAGCCTGGTCTGCAAGGCCATGGAACGTATCATCATGGATCTCATAAACAAAGACATTGGTAACCTCCAAACTCTGGATCCCACCCAGTTTGAGTTTGTGAAAGGCAGATCATGCCTCCTGAACCTGATCGACTTCTTTGAGGCAGTCACCAAAGCCGAAGATGAGGGCAAGGTGGTTTACACAGCCTATTTTGACCTAGCCAAGGTTTTCAACACCATCCCCCATTCTGGAATTATAGCTAAACTCACTAAACTAGGTATAAATCCCTATGTCACAAGATGGATTGCCAATTGGCTCACTGACAGAACCACACTGTAAAAGTTGCAGACTCCAAATTTGATCTCAAATCAGTGACAAGTGGAGTACCACAGGGTTCTGTCCTGAGACCTGTCCTGTTTGGTATCTACTTCTCTGAAGTACAGGCTAACAAAGAAGGCCTCTGGCTAATGAAGTTTGCAGATGACTGCAAACTAGGAGTCATAGTCAAGTCCCCAAATGATGTGTACATCCTACGGAAGTGCCTCACTGAGACAGATGCCTGGTGTCATAGCCATGGCCTCAAGCTCAATGCCAAAAAGTGCAGTGTCATCCCCTTTGGTAAAAACTCTGTACCTATGAACTAGCAAATAGGCAGCAATCTACTTAACACAGAATGTGTGATAAGAGACCTTGGGACCCAGGTGGACAGTAGTCTCTCCTTTGATAGTCACATCACCACAGTAGTCAGGAAGTCCTTCAACGTGGCACACCTCATCATAAAAGGGTTCTCATCCAGGAAAAAAAAGGTCACTGTTCCCCTCTAATCTACACTCATTAGACCCATTATAGAGTACAATGTCCCTTTTAGATAGTAACTCACAAGACATCTGCAGCAGCTGGAAAGGCCACAGAATTACCTCACAAAGAGGATTACTGGCCTCAAATAAATGCCCTACACTGACCGCCTCAAAAAATTCCAGCTTTACTCAGTAGCATATCACCTACTCTGAGGTGATCTCTGCCTAACATATAAAGCTATGTCAAACCCAAAGCTGTTGATGCTCTAGGGACCTAAACCTTGTCACCACAATAGACAAGACATGCTGAGAGATAGATTCCTGTCCCAGAGACATCCCATACTCTGGAACAGGCTACCCATCTATGTCAAGCAAAGTTCTTCATTAGCACTCTTCAAGAAAAATCTTGATGAGTGGATGGGAAATAGGAAATGCACCCCAGGGATCACTTCTGTGTCTTTGCTCGACAGTGGCACAGGAAAATAACTTTCTTGGGTGGCGTAAGCCAGGGAACCTTGTTGGCTAGGCTTACATAAGCTCTTGGGCTGATAGCCTAGTACCTACCTATGAACCTATGAACCTATAAGTTAATGTAAATGCTATAGTATTTCCATATTAAATGCGTCAGGAAGAGTTTCTTAATGTCAGGAAAGACAAGTTGTCAACATACCTCTCAACCTGGAAACATCAAAAATCTGGACAAAGGACCATGAAAAATAAATACAAATCTGCATGCTGATATCATAAAGATTGCATACATAATCATGTAATCCCACCCACTCCAGTGGAATTGTGGGATACCAACGTTCAAACACAAACTGAAGAACAGGCAACCAAAATATGGCCCCAGACCCTGCAGTAAATGGCAACCATTTTTTTAAATGTGTAGCAATTACTAAGTTGCTAGAAAGCCACAAGTTTTAATAGGAACAGGCCAAAGAGCTGGTGTGGGTAGGGAATTCAGGCTCTTGCTCTTTGTATGTAATGTATAGGGTTTGCCTAACTCTAACCATTAAACACACACACACACACACACACACACACACACACACACACACACACACACACACACACACATTTCAAAGTGATGGCTGACAGAATTCTCCAGTTCTCCAAAGCTCTCTTACTTGGCATGGTGGTAATGTTGCCACCATTTTAGATATGGCCAGAGGCCATGCATGCCACCTATCTGCCCACTCTTGATTTAACCAACTATAAATAGCAGCCTGGCTAATTGGAGGTAGAAAGCAGAGCTATGCCAACCTGCAATGATGATGATGATAATTTAATAATAATAACAACATTAACAATAACAATACTTCACTTCTTAGAAAATAAATACAATGACTAATTAAATAAGACATATCAGCTATGAAAACATAAAAGTGAATTCATAAAACTTCATTATTTAAACAGTAAAGAAACCATTGTTGATAAAAATTAAATAGGCAGACTTCAAGACACTGCACAAAGATTATGAAATTAACAGTTTTACAGAGATAATATGTATGGACAAATCTGATCTATAGCTAAGTAAGTGTCATAGTTGTTCTCTTAGTGAATAAATACTGGCTCTAAACTATTCTAAATTAGAGAAACAAATGCACACCAGGACAGCACTTATGTGGATATACTCAGGCCTTCAAACTATGGCAAGATAAGACTAGGAGAGTTTCCTGGTTTTAGTTCAAAATATATGCATCTCAGTTTATCATTCTGTTACCACACAAAACCATGTGCAATCAGATACATGATTTCCTTTCCCAGGGAAAAGTAGGTGCAATCACATATCAGATACATTAGTTCATTTCGATACAGAGGACCAGCATAAAAGGCTAATAGCAAACAAGACACATATATTAAATGTTCACATATTAATAGATGCTTCCTTTCACATTTCTGTCCAGCTGTCCTTTTGAAGTACATTGTGATTACATTTTCTATGGTCCATGGTTTTCTTCTCTCTAAACCCTTATGTGATTTAATGATATGTAAACAATTATGTCCTTCCTGAGAAACTGCAAATTACACTCATTTCAAATACAAATTCATGCCTTTTTTCTTTTGCCTTTCATTTTTTTAACAGAAAATGTCACAGGTTACATACATGATTATACATCAGGAAGTAAACGCATTGCAGATGACAGAGCTTAGTTGTAGCTCTACAGAGGTGCCAACACTCTGAAAAAAAAACCCACACTCATTCTTCACATTTTTAATCAGTATTTCTATGTTGGTAACAGGTGGAAATGTGAATGAAATAGTTTAATCTGGAGATGTGGCTGAAGTCCTAATCATTATAAATTAACATTAATAATTTAAGACTGTCCATTATGTCAAGCATAGCTTTTGAGCATGACAGAGGGTTTTTTAGCATGTTTGGCCTCTGCACACCTGAAGCGGCAGCAGTTAATCCATTTCAAATAACTGAAATGGCAGCAGTTAATCCAGCTCAATTCCAAATAACTGAAATGGCAGCAGTTAATCCAGCTCTGCAGATAACTGAAACAGCCGATTCTGAATATGCACACACACCAGATAAACAAAGAGATAACAGAAACATCCGATTCCCGAATGTGCTCAGCAGTTAATCCAGCTCTGCAGACTGCAGTGTTCGACTAAATAATTGAAACGGCCGATTCCGAATGTACACATACACCAGATAAATAAAGAGATAACAGAAACGTCCGATTCTGAATGTGCTCAGCAGTTAATCCAGCTCTGCAGACTGCAATGTTAAACTAAATAACTGAAATGGCCGATTCCAAATGTGCACACATGCCAGATAAATAAAGAGATAACTGAAACGGCCAATTGTAAATGTGCTCAGCAGTTAATCCAGCTCTGCAGCATTTAACTAATTAAATAAATAACTGAAATGGCCAGTTCCAAATCACACCAGATAAATAAACAGATAACTGCTCAATTCCAAATGTGCTCAGCAATTAATCCAGCTTTGCAGGCAGCATTTAAATAAATAACTGAAACAGTTGATTCTGAATGTATGCCCCAAACTTTCCAGCTAACTTGCCCAGCAACAGATAAAACTTGCACACTTGATAAAATAAAAACGAGTAACCAGCAGATAAAACACACCTAATAAGCAGGTAAAATAAAGAGATAACTGAAATGGCCAATGGTTAATCCAGCTCAGCAACAGATAAAATTTTCCAGCTAACTTGTTGCACACTTAACCAATGGACTTATGATAAAGCACATTAATTGCATACTGCAAGCTTATGGCCTGTTAGATAAGTTTTCTTACCTGGAGGCTGGGACATGATGTGGATGGACTCTACAAAACCTATGTACATCTGCCACTATTATTGTTTACAATCCCTTATTTCCCTCCAGTCCAACAGGCAGTAGCTGATGTCATCATCACACATACCCATGCAGGCTGCTGATGGATGGTGACTGCTGACATCAGTCATAAATTTAAAGTGGTAAACTTGTTATAAAAAAAAAAAAAAGAAAGAAAGACAGAAAAAAAGAGACCGTGAGATTCAGAAATTAGGGGGCCACTCGGAAATTTGTGGCATCCCAATATTTTGCCCTGAAAACTGGTAAATACAGAGGAATTCAGTATGGTTGAGATGTCTGAATTATTGTCAACCATTCCTAGGATTCAGGAAGTGCTGTCACCAGAGAGTTGGTCTTACTCCAGTAGGCCTTTCTGAGTCAGAGAAAGTTCTACAGAAGTAACTTTTTGAAATAGATAGATTTGAATCAGTAAGCTGCCCCCCAGAATACTACACATGTTAATGATGCATTCCAGAAGAGTTGCATACAACAATGAGGTTATGTCCTCTCCAGCAAAATATCTTTGATAAGTGATTTATGCAGCCAAGTGACTCATATAATCACTCAGATCCATAAATCAACTCACCAAGATGCATTAATTAATAACCAAATATTTGCAGTCCTACATTACATTCAATGGGAGAGATCCTGTTAGAGATAATTATCAGAGAGTTCAGAGGAGAGGTAGTAGTGGAGGGGAGTGAGTGCATGTATGTGTGTGGTAGAATAGGTGCATGTATGTAGAAGTATGAGTGATCTCAAATGAGAGGGAGTGCATGTGTGCGTGTGTGTGTGTGTGTGTGTGTGTGTGTGTGTGTGTGTGTGTGTGTGTGTGTGTGTGTGTGTGTGTGTGTGTGAGTGTCTGTGTGTGTGCTGTGTATCAGTAAAAGGTCAGTGTGTCAATGAGTATGATCAGGTGAGGTGGTTGTCTGCTCCATGGTGTGTATGTGTGTGTTTGTAAAATGTTATATATATTTATATATATATATATATATATATATATATATATATATATATATGGGTCTATCTTACTACGTCGACAAGTCAGAACGCTGACAGCGAGAACACTGACGCCAGAAGATCGAAAACGGAGAAGACCGACGGATCAAAACCCCGACGCTGAGAACATCGACATGGGAAAAGGCTGTGTATGTATGCGGTAGTGACGGACGGTAGGGTGCGAGTAAGGTAAGTGTGCGACTGTGATAGTTTGTGGGTTAGGGGCGGGTTAAGTGAGTTAGGGTTAGGGCGCGGGCTAGGTCAGTGTGCGACTGTGATAGTTTGTGGGTTAGGGGCGGGTTAAGTGAGTTAGGGTTAGGGCGGGCTAGGTCAGTGTGCGACTTTGATAGTTTGTCGGTTACGGGGCGGTTAAGTGAGTTAGGGTTGTGAGGCGGGCTAGTTAAGTGTGTGACTGTGCTAGTTTGTGGGTTAGGAGCGGGTTAAGTGAGTTAGGGTTAGGCGCTGGCTAGGTAAGTGTGCGACTGTGATAGTTTGTGGGTTAGGGCGGTTAAGTGAGTTAGGGTTAGGGCGGGTTAGGTGAGTGTGCGATAGTGGCGGACCTTAGGGTTAGGGTTTGGGTTAAGGTTGTAGGTAGTTGTGTATGTGAGGTTTAGTGTTGGTTTGTAAGGATTTTGGTGTGCTTGTGTTGTGTGTGTGCTTTTTGGACCGGGGATTTGTTTTGTTTGTTGCTTGTCGGGATTATGGTGTGTCGGGCATGTGAGGTTTCGTGTTTGTGAAATGTCGGTTATGTGGTGTCGGTGATTTTGTTGTCGGCGTTTTGACATGTCGACGTAGTAAGATAGATCCATATATATATATATATATATATATATATATATATATATATGTATAGATATATATGGGTGTATGTTGTTTGGTCGAATCGAAAACACATTTGGTCGAAACTGACTTCGCTAAGCACTTGACCGAAAGCTCAGTTCACTGAAAACTCATTTGGATGAAACTCATTTTGTCGAATGTAATATATGGCTACGCCCCCCACACACCCCATTGTGGGGGTGGCTGTGTCCCCCACACCTCCAAGACTTTGTATTCTAACTCCAGGATTGCACTACAGTGGGGAAAAGGCCATATATTACTTTCAACAAAATGAGTTTCGACCAAATGAGTTTTCAGTGCAGTGAGCTTTCAGTCAAGTGTGCTTAGTCAAGTGAATTTCAACCAAATATGTTTTCGACAAAACAAAGTAGACTCATATATCTATATATATATATATATATATCTATATATATATATATATATATATATATATATATATATATATATACATATATATTTATATATATATATATATATATATATATATATATATATATATATATATATATATCTAATCTGTTTTTTATATATATATATATATATATACACAAAGTTAAATGTCTCATAATAGAAGGCAGCACTTCAAGGCATTGCCTATGTAAAGAGCAGTATATCTGTTCTTGTGTATTCCATGGCATTTTAATTTGGACACAAAAGCATGCATGTATTTACACTTAACATGTATTGAGGAATTAATATAACTTTCAGAAGGCAGTCATGCAAGCAATATTTACCTACAGTGGCAATTGTCACTGGAAACTAAACATTATGCCCTTGACTGGTATAGTGAGAGAAAAGCCACACAAATCAAGTTTAGCTTTTATCAAATTGGCGCATTATATAAACCAGATTAGATATAGATATATAGATAGGGACTTACTTGCCTTACAAACACCAGATGCAGGGTTTGAATCTCACAAGGGACAATTGACTAGGCTTACATTGGCTCACAAGGGCAGTTAGCTTAGTACTAACCTATGGCAGGAGCATACGTGAAGCATAAAAACTATTTTCTGATCCCATTACCCAGTATTTCTGATTATGCTGATATGTACTAAGGAATTCCAACTTGTGCCATGCACTACAAGATTTTTTTACAAAGTGTTAGTAATTTTGCTCTGGAAAGTCACTCTGCACTACATTTAATGACATTTCTCAGAGGCTGACAGAATTTACTTTTGGTTGGTGAGATTATGGATAGTATTTGTAGTCTTGTAGTTATATACGTTGAGGATATGTGCGAAGAGTTCTGCTATGCTTATATGTAAATATGCTAAACACAGCATATTTGTGATAAATAAGGAAAAGTGAAGGTAATTTGAAGAACATACTTATTTAAGTCAAAAGTTTGAAGCAACTAAAGCCAAGGGCTAAGCAGATGCAAAGGAATATGCCAAAACTTTAAGCTTCATATTACTTTGTGATATTTCATGCATATTTGAATATTATGGATTGACATGGCTATGTGCAGTCATGTTTAAAATACCTGAGGCAAGCTGCAGACTGTGCAGCTTTCATTATTGATATTTTAAAAAATAAAAGGGTTTAATATATTTTATATAGGGATATCCTTTTGTGGACTTAACGATAGTTTCATTATAGAAAGGGGAAATAGGAAAGTTAAAAAGAGAAACACAGTAGGGAAAACATCAAGAGGGTCATGCTAAGGTAGGTGGGAGATGATGAGCACAATGTTTTTGTTAGGGATAGACCCCCTTCTTGTCAAATGTTTTTATATGAGACAGCATTGTGGATTAGAAACAGGTAAGATTGTGTTGGTGAAAGGATAACGGAAGAAGGGCTGAGGCATCTTCATGAGTCCCAGCCCAGACAGCCTCAAACATTTCCACTAAAAGATATTTGGGCAGTGGAAGACCCCAATATTGAACGGTTAGGGGCCTGTGGTCATGCAGCGGTTGACACCGGATGGGACCCAATGTCTTCCACAAGCTGCAACGAAGCCTCAGCTGCCTTAATCCTCTGAACAGCTCCTTCTTCCAGCACATCCGCAGTCAAGTGCAGGGACTCCCATTCTGTGAGGTGTTTCAAGCTGCCAAATCCCAGGGTGCCTGAAGGACTGGTGACACTTCCCTGACCCTGTGAGGACATCCACAGAAAGACAGAGGCTGAGTGCTCCCTAACCTGAGAGGTACATGCCTGGTTCACTCCAAGGGATTTTGCAGCTGTATAAAAATAAACATAAATGGTAAATGAGAGAGGATTAAAATAATAAAGGGAAAATAATGCATAAATAAAATAATAAAAAAAGTGAAAAAAGGTGTGGAGGGAGAGACAAAAGAGAAAATACACTCAACACAGTCATACATGAAGTTACACAGAATTACGTCTTACTTTAAAACAATTCTATTTTTATAAACCTTTATCAAAGTAAATCATAATGTGGAGAGTCTTTAATCATAGTTTTACTTTAAAGTATATTGGATGTGCTTAAAAAACTTTGGGATGATGGGGAGTGCTTATACACAATTTGGGGCTGAAATGTTATGGGAAGTATTTATGCTTACTTGGCACGACAGTGATTGATATCAAGTAAAGGTGGGGTTTACATGCTGTGTACTACACAAACAATAATTAAACATTTGCCTGAAATACATTAGCTTGAAATACTGCATTAGAGCATCCGTCAAACATAATTATAAATTAATACAATCAATAATAGGTTTATATACTGCAGTTATAGTGTCTTGCTTGGAGTAATGCACTGAATGTAGTATAGTGCTTCAGTTTCAAATATATTTCATTAATTTGGTTATAGACTTTAATGACATTACTATATTCACTTATATACTGAAATCTGTCACAGTCTTGCTTGTAGTACTGTACTGATTGCAATCTATCCCTTCATTTACCATGATCTAACATTAAATTCATTAAATACTTTAATGAACTCAGTTAAAGACAGAAGTACTGCACTTATACATTGACTCTTCCGTTTGCTTTCAATAAAACACTAAAGCCTCTTTATTGATTCAAATAATTCTGAATGACTTACTGTTAATTTTCCCTATATCTATATCTATCTATATATATCTATCTATATATATCTATCTATATATCTATCTATCTATCTATATATATATATATATATCTATATATCTGTATATATGTGTGTGTGTATATGTATATATATATATATATATATATATATATATATATATATATATATTACTGAAATCAGTTAAACACAAAATTACTATGTGCTCATTTATTCAAGCTTACCTGAGGACTCGGTCAGCTTCTCCAGTCACCATTCATGCAGTCTAGTCTTAAAGGAAACTTATACCTCATCTCTACTGAAAAGAAATGAGACCATTCTTGCTCATCTATATGTCACTTTTTTTTTTTTGCCATTTGCATCTAATTATGCCATTATTGTTTCTAAGCAGGTATATTCATTGCCTTACTTGTTTAATCATGCATTTGGTCAAACATATAATGCTATCTGAATTCTCATAAATTGTTAATCCCCCATTTACTGTCCTTACTAAACAAAAGGAGATAGCTTTGATGAAATGTTTTCTTTCTAAAATATTTATGCTTTGCATGTAACACTCTCTGAAATTTGCTCAGCATAAATGTGCAGACACACAGAACAATGGTGCAAGTTATCAAAGTTTTCATTTCTTAAGTTGTTCAAAAGTCTATGCTTTATAGTTTTCTTGCTGAGCAATTCTAAGCATATAAAGAGATGATTAAAACAGGTATGCAGAAGTAATGCATAGTAATATTAGTTATTTAAGCAATAACTGATGATGTAGTGTGGTATATTGAAGATTTGCCCATGGTTGGTGTGGTTTAATCATGAGGGTGAAGCCCAAGTGATTAAATAAAGCCAACTGTGGATAAATTTCAATATACCACAACCACGGAGTCGGTTATTGCTATTATACAATGACATTATTTAAGAAAAAAAACTTACTTTTCTTAAATAATGTCGTTGTATAATGGCGCATTACTGTTCTTCTGCAGTTGGTGGTATACTGCTCCATTGTTTTGATGTACTGCGCATATGTATGGGACATGTGTTCCCATGCATACTCAGTACATCAATGCTTTAAAAAGGAAGCAACAGAGAAAAGAAAGTCTCTGTTGCTCTGTTTTTGTTTTCTTTTTTTTTTTTTTTAATTATTGAACATAAAAATCTGAATGAACACCACGGCTATAAAACCAAGACAATGTATTCATACAATATGGACATAACAATAGTAAGGGTAATATAGAAAGTAAGAAATGTATGTTGAGGTTTAATATGAATTATACTGTAGATAATGGAATAATAACGGATATTATAAGGAGAAACTGGCAAATTTTAACAATAGCAAAAATTTTAAACGATTATTGTGTGGAACAAAGGATAGAAAAGAAGCGATAGGAATACAAAGTAAGCAGTATGGGACTTATCCATGTGGAAGATGCAAGATGTGCCAGGTAATAAGTGAAGAACAGGTTTTTCAACATCCTTGCATCAATTATGTTTTTGAACCAAGATTTTTTGCTACGTGTGATAGTACAAATATTGTGTACCTTGCTTGCTGTAATGATTGTCATGGATTTTATGTAGGTAAAACTATAAAAAGTTTAAGAGATAGGATTTATCAACATAGATATGACATTAGAAATAGGAATATACAAAATGGCTTAGCAAAACATATTATAGAGCAGGAAGGACATAGTTTTAGTTTTAGAGTTTTACAGCAGGTTGAAACAAATTTGAGGGAGGGGGATAAAAACAATTATTTATTGAGAATAGAATTAAAATGGATTTTTAGGCTAAGGGCACACCTAACACCAGGGTTGAATAATAATATTAATATTAAGCCTGTTTTGGATGCACGTTTTTTGAAATAGTTAGGTTAGGGATTTCCCTTTTAAGTGTTAATTTTAATTAATTGATTGATTGGTTTTGGTCATGTGAATGTATATAAATGATGGTTTCATTTTGTTTTAGATAAGGATCTGAAGAAGCGTACTTTAGTTACGTGAAAGCGCTTGTCCATATTGTACGAATAAATTGTCTTGGTTTTATAGCCGTGGTGTTCATTCAGCTTTTTATGTTCACTGATATCGTTTTCAAGCTGCAAGAACTTTGGGTCGTGACTGTAATTTTGTATTCTATATTATTAAAAAAAAAATGTTTGGGCTACTTTAGGGGTAGGAGAGGGAGACAGAATTGAAGAAATGCAAAGAAAATCAGGTACGTGTCTTTAGTTTTAAAAAATGTACCTGATTTTCTTTGTATTTCCTCCATACTACCTCTTGGGTATGTCCAGAGTACGGACTATAGTTTTTTTTTAAATTTTTTTGAAAAAAAAAAAAGTTTTGGAATATACGAATGGAAAGAAGTCCAGGTGACTGGACCTTTTTCCATTGGTATATTGTAGGATTGACAACGGGCATGCTGGTTGGGCTGACCAATCAGTGTGCACATTTTTGAATACTAATGGCCAGTCATTGTATAATTTTAAGTAAAGTATAAGCTGGACATTTACTTCAGAAAGTTGGAACCCCCTCCACCATTCCCCCCAACCTCCAGTCTGATTAGGGGGTGGTACCTGACTGACTTCAGCCATGTTGTACATGCAGTTACAATTCTGAAAAGAAAGGACTTCCTTATTCAACTAATTTTTTAGTACATAATTTCTGGTCTACGTAAACTGACTGCATGTCACTTTAATAGTAACTAAGATAATGCAATAATTAACAAATGTCTAAACAGACAGAAAACTAGTTGTTAGACCGCTGACTATTTATAAAGATTTGTACTTGTATTTTGCAGACATATACAAATTATAATTTTAAAAATACATATCTTATATTTCCATTTCTACACATAATTATTGTTAAAGCATAAGCATTACATACTTCTATACTGATATAGTTCTGTATACAGTCATTTTATGCTTTCTTTAACATTCTTATAATAATACTATGGATACGCTTCCACAGTTACACATTTTTGTTCTACCAAATACCTTGAATAATGCAATGTCCTGAAATGTTTCACTTGTGTTAAATTCTCCTCCCTCCAAAAAAAGAAAAAGAAAATGTTACTTCCTATAAAACTCTGGCCCTCTTGCCCCTACCTTGACTATCCCCTCAGCCATTTGATCCCCCATATGCTTCTTTGGGTCATTTTACTTGTGATGGCACTGCTGGCGGGAGCGGGTAATACCTGTGAGTGTCTCCAGGTTCTCACTCAACCATATCTCTCAACCTCTTAGTGTAAGAAATCTGGATGAAGCCATACATAATGGGGACAAAGTCACAAAAATAGAGACAATTTTAAATATTGCTCTTACAAACTTAGAAAGTTGATAGAATAACAATGTTTTCATTAACATGCATTTTCTGAGTGGTATGAAGTTTGAAAGTAAAATGTCTGTCATTATTTTTATACTTCAGCCTTCAATGAATTGCCAATAATTTGCCAGAAAACCAAAATTTTATGAGGAACAGACCAAAGATATGATGCAAAAATCTGGGCAGTTGAGAGGTATGCACTCATCTTCTGCCAGATATCTGTTTTCTTCCAAGTATTTCCTTTAATGCACACCTCAGTTTTCTCCAGCTACGACTCCTTCAGAAGGCAGAGCATGATTTGTGTTTCTTTATCAGACCAGGTTGGACTGAGGTCTCATGGCTTAACAGGTGATTCCATGAGTTGAAGTGCCATAACCAGAATGATGAAAGTATGAGCAGGGCTACAGTTCAAGGTCTTAGAACCACTCCAGCAGGGGAATTACAAGTACTGTTATTACTGGCAGGTTTGTTTAACCATAAATGCTTTGTCAAATATGTGTTTTGTTAAACTAATGCATTTCAATTGGACTTCTGTTGTGCTTAAAAAATGTAGAAATCATTCCATTATGTGATTATGTAATACTTATAACTGCCAATGTTTGTATACCTTGCCTTAGCTATCTTTGTGGAAGTGTAAAACATGAACTTTGTACTTTCTTTCACTGCAGCATCACATATACATTTATTTATTTATTTCGTGTATGTGGAGCTACATAAATTCATGTACTTATGTGATTCATGAGCAGTTTTTATAAACTTTTAGTGGGTAGAAGTGACAAGTAGATGGGCAGAGATTAAACTGTATTGTTGTGCTAAGTGTAAAGCATAAGACTCCATTTTGTTTTATCTCAATATATTTACATAACAACTTATCTGAGCACATCCACACATTCCTGCTACATGGTAAGAAAGGTGTAGACACCCTGAGGATAGCTGCAGAGCCTGCAACCATCTGCAATCCATTCAGAGGAGTCTAAATCCATGTTCATGAGTATCCTAAATGAGTTTACTTCAAAAACTGACTTACACATTGGCATATTACCATGATTTACAGACATAAATGTAAAATACACTGATTTGGATATAAATCATGTAAATAGACCCAAATTTACACAAAACAGTTGAATATCACCTTATTAACTTGCCATCACTCGAGTTAGGTGAGAAACCTCTTAAGAAACTGCAGATTTTTTTTAAAATAAGGAAATAATAACAAAAATATTATTAACATAAGTAGAAACACTCAGAAATAGGTAACAACATTGAACTGAATTCAGGAAATGCTGGTTTTACTAATATCATACCACAGCAGGGCTAGCCACCGAGCAGTGTAAATCTTGGCTGTAGATGATTGTTATTGTTGAAGTAACACCCCCAACCCCATGTAAAGAAATGAGAAAATGGGTTGTGGATGGATGGATGGATGGATGGATGGATGGATGGATGGATGGATGGATGGATGGGTGGATGAATATGCATGTTACACTGGGAATTAATTAATACTGTAAGCCTTTTGAGGTGGGAATTCAGTACAACAGTATTGCAAGTGGCTAATGATCACTTGAAGAAAATCATTACTTTGCTGTCAGGCAGTGATTATGCATACATGGTAGAAATGTAGTCATTATGTTGTGAGATAATGAAGTAGCAAAGATTTGTGAGTGCTACTTAAAAATGAAAAATAAATACATGATATGATGGAGGGATGAATCTGTTAAAAAAATATCTGATTTATTCGTGTGAATGTATTGCAGCTGATACTGCAGCACAACATCACCTGCCTATATTTGTTTAATTTGTAAGTTATGCTACCAAATAGGATAATAATTGTAGCTTTTGATAACCTGCCTTAGGCCTGATTAATGATTGAAAATGGTCCTTCAGAACAGTACACTTACTGGCTGACAAAATTAATTGAATGAATGAATGAACAACATAAATAGTTAAATCCAGACACCCATAACCCTTTTTTCCCATTTTTGCACATGGGGTTGGGGTGTCACTTCAACAGTGACAACCATCTAGAGACAAGGTTTACTTATATATATATTTCAGTCTGCCATGCATCCAAGATGTATGCTGGATATCTTCTGGAATACAATATTTTGGTGTGCAAAATGCACGAACATAATCACATGAATGACTGTACAGAACTTACGCAAGGCATGGGGAAGTGGGAAGTGTTTAAACAAGTATGTGGCCTGTGACACCTAACATTTTTTGAAAGGTAGCAGACAAACTTGGTCAGTTTTATGCACTTTGAATGATGAATAGATCCAAAATGTTTTGTTGTATTACTGTGGGCCTCTATTTTCAATATGCAGTAATGATACAAAACAAAGAATTAAAGTAGAGAAACGATAACTTAAGCCATTAGGAAAATTGCATCAGCATGACAGTACTTAGAACATATGGGAGACATCTGTTTGGTAAAGAGAGTCCAAACAAGCTGAGAGGATTACAGCCTGTATGGCAGAAGCTGTGCATTAACACAGTGCAAGAAGAGGGCAAATTACATGATAGGACCTGCTAGAAGAAAGGCAAAATTCAAATGTCTGTACCAGTACTGGGGGTCTCCATCAATTATCTACTTAACACCAGATGAGGAATATCCTCTCTATCCATGGTGATAAGTATGACCCAAACGATGATGGCACTGGAATAATCAGAGGTGGTGTGGACACTGGCTACTACCAATGCCTACAGCAGCAACAGCTGTCTGTTCATGAAGGTTGGTTTAAAAAAGGTATCATGTATTCATACAGAGAACTGAATGCTAACAGTGAATGAGTGTGTTCAACAAATGACAACTATTAGTACTAGGTGAACATTCTACATCAACACAGAATAGCAATGAAGACAGTGTACATGGTAAGTGTCCCACACACCCTCTTAATAAGCTTACAGCAATGTATGCTATGTCATTATAAGTAATGTTTGTAAATAACTTTTTTTGCAGAGTTAGCATTAGAGACAAACAATTCCACCATTGCTGATGAATTTGGAGGATGTCAACAGCAAAATAGCTATTGGTGATAATGATGACAAAAACATAGTTATATTTATGAGACAGTCTGAGGAAAGAGTCACATAATCCCCAAGTTTCATGGCATCTCTCACCTGACAACATGTTCGTAACTCTGCAGGAAGTGACAGTGCATCAGAAAGTCCAGCACCTGCAGAGATTGCACTGAGAGTTGTACAGGAGGGATGCACCTCTACTCCAGTATCTCCAAACCCAAATGAACGCCTTGATGATGTCAGCAGACATTCAGAGGTTACAATGCCTGCAGTGACACCCTTACAAAGGAGAGGTAGGAGCAGACATTTGTTACAGCTACCTCAGGAAACATGAAAGTCATTAGCTGCTCAACAGAAAATGTGCCGTGACATTGTTAGTGCTTAGAACACTGCCACATGCAGTCAGCTGGAAATGGTCAGAGCCATCCATGGTATGCATGAGGATTTTCAGCACTACTTCAAAATGACAGAGTAGGATAATGCCATGATTAGACTAATGCTTAACATTGTGGTACACCAAGCATATGTGGCTGCCTCTAATTTTATTCTAGCTAGAACTTACCAGAGTCAAGTGGGAGTCACTCTTGCAAGAAGAAAAGGGCAAGGTACTGTCCATTGCCATGGTGGCAGATCACATGAAAAGCCAAATACTTCTCAGGAAAGTAATATAACTAGTTGGGGAGGACAATCACAACAGACTTCATGCAGGCCACACCAGTGTTCATCTACACCTACCAGAACTTGTAATTTGAGGTCTCATCACATCCAGAAAGAATTATCAAATCTGTGACTGCAGGTTCACCTGCATCAGTCAGGTCACAGCCTATAACCAACTGACTATACAGCTTTCATAATCGGCCCTCTTCACAATCAATTCCATGGTCAATTACCCTATCCTTAGTGGATGTGTATCACTCACTTGAACTTGAGCTACTATGAATTAGCTTTGATAATTCTGTTACTTTCAATTTTATCTTTATAAACACTGTTGAATGGTTTTAACTGGAAGGGGAAGAATACATCACAAAAAATCTTTGGGGGAGTGGGCTTGGGACACTTTATAATGGTATGTATTACACCTTTGCAGTAGCACAGCTTATAACCTCAGAGAATTGTAGAAAGAAATCTATAGGGTATAACATGACACTGCAGTCATTAACACCAGTGCTCTAGCAGTAATATTCTAACATTTGGCAGTTACATACATCTGCACAATATTGGTACACCAGTTTTCATTGAAACGCAGTAATTAGAAAATTGCACATTTAAACAAACACCCTGATATTTAAACAAACACTGCTGCCACTTCACCCTCACCACTGCACAAATGATGATGCTTTTTGTTTCTGAAGTCACAAATCACTGTGCATGGCAAAATAAGAATAAAATCTGCGGTGTAGTAACTTAGCAAGCAGCATGCTTTAATCTGATAATAAATTGCAAAACATGAAAAATGCAATGCATTACATCATGAAACGTTGAAATAACAGTACATGCATACTCATGTACACCACTTGAAAATAATTATTTTGTAAACACTTAAAATGTGATTAATACTTATATAATGCCTTATGACAGCACTGAACAGGAGTTAGTGAGCACTCAGACATGACTTCTACAAACAATAATATGACTAACTGTTATGAAATAGTAAAAATATATATTCTAAGATAAGAAAGACTTTCAGGTGAACAGTGACAGCAAAATGTGCATCACACAACATAGCTCACAGATATCACTGCATGCATCAGTTATACTCTATGAGATTTTTACAAGAAAGGAAATACTAACCTGAATGTCATGGTCCATAATTCTAGACAAGATTCTGTCTCTTTACTTGTGCAGCTGTATGCAGTGCATGAGCCTGCCACATGGATTCCCTTACTTCTGCTGCTGGCTGGTCATCATTATTTATAGTGGGAGTGGAATGGGGACCTACAATGACAGCATGGGTCACTTCGCCGCCAGACTGGCACATGATCATGTTGTGCAGAAGGCAACATGCAGTACACATCCTATATGCAGTAGCTGGGTCATATTGAAGGGCACCCCCAAACTCATCCAGACATCTGAAATAACTCTTCAGGTGGCCAAAGACTCTTTCGATGACAATTTGTGTCTGTGACAGGGATGTGTTGCAGGTTTCTTTTGCAGCTCCACTTGGATTTTTACTAGTTTCATCAGTCATGGCTCCACTCCACGCATTCCTCCAATAATCCTATGATGGTCATACATACTCTATAAGACCCTTACAGTGTCCCTGTCTACTCTGAACCTGTCAATTATATTTTGATTATTAAAGGTATGAGCTATTCTGTGACTATATCTCTACTTTCTTGGTTGGCGAGTGCTGCTGGGTGCAAGCAGTTTTGGCTCAGCCAAGACAAGCACCTCACACTTTGAAATAGCAAGACTAGAAACAAGTGATAGCATTTTTATGATTTTGCAAAGAAGATAAGATTAGCAAGACACAACTTTATATAATGAATCTGTGAATGGCACTAAAAAATACAAAAATCATATTATGAATCGCAAACAGGCTAGTGACTGCTTCATCACCATTTGCTGAGTTACATCATATCTTATTTAAATTCCATTATAACTTAATTTGCATAAGTGTATTTGAGGCCATCATGCATTGGAATAAATGGGTTCTATGAATCATGGCTGAGCTGCACTCATTCACAGTCATCACAAATAGCCATAACATGTGCATAATGCTATGAATACCATGCTATGTGCATTCAATGGGGTTCTGTAGAGCTCCTCATGCTATCAATTTAAAGAACAAGGAGCAGATTAATGAAGATTCAACAACTTTAACTTAATTTGTTGTCTGCAGATCAGCTTACCATCAGGAAGATGGACATAATCACTTTATACCTATGCAACTGACAAATATGAAGTTTACTGCTATAAATTTTGAGTGACTGGTCTGAGAAGTAACATTTACTGTAGACAATATGACATATTGCTCATGTTTTCCCAGATGCCACCCAATGTGCAATTTAAACCCAGTGTTCAGGCCTATTTGTAAGCACCAGGCCTAGCAAGTATCCATTCCTTGTAGATTACAGTGTTATTTATAGGTTCATAGGTAGGTACTAGGCTATCAGCCCTAGGACCCATACAAGCCTAGCCAAAAAATGTACCCTGGCTTTCGCCACCCAAGAAAATTATTTTCCTGTGCCCCTGTCGAGCAGAGCCACAGAAGTGATCCCCGGGGTGAATTTCCCATTTCCCTTCCAATCATCAAGATTTTTCTTGAAGAGTGCTAATGGGGAGGTCTGTTTGACATAGATAGGTAGTCTGTTCCTGAGTACGGGAAGTCTCTGGGACAGGAATCTATCCCTTCAGCATGTTCTGTTTATTGTGGTGACAAGGTTTAGATCCCTAGAGCGTGTAGCTCGGAGGGATTGGGATTTCTTTAAGTGGAGCATGTCCAACAGCTCTGGTTTTGACATAGCTTTGTATGTTAGGCAGAGATCACCCCTGAGTAGGCGATATGCGATGGAGTAAAACTGTAGTTTTTTAAGACGGTCTGCGTAGGGCATCTGTTTGAGGCCAGTAATCCTTTTTATGAGGTATTTCTATGGTCTTTCCAGTTGTTGTAGATGTCTTGTGAGGTACATACCAAAAGGGGCATTGTACTCTATAATGGGTCTAATGAGTGATGTGTAGAGGAGAACAATGACCTCTTTTTTTCTGGATGAGAATCCTTTTGTGATGAGATGAGCCATGTAGAAGGATTTCCTGACCACTGTGGCAATGTGATTATCAAAGGAGAGACTACTGTCCACCTGTGTCCCAAGGTCTCTTATCACATTTTCGGCATTAAGTAGACTACCAGCTATGTGGTAGTTCATGGGTACAGAGTTTTTACCAAAGGGGATGACAATACACTTTTTAACATTGAGCTTCAGGCCATGGCTTTGACACAAGGTATCTGTCTCAGTGAGGCCCTTTTGTAGTTTGTCCACATCGTTAGGAGTTTCGATTATGGCTCCTAGTTTGCATTCATCTGCAAACTTTGTTAGCCAAAGACCTTCTGTGTTGGCCTGCACTTCAGAGAAGTAGATACCAAACAGGAGAGGACCCAGGACTGAACCCTGTGGTACTCCACTTGTCACTGGTCTGATGTCGGATTTGGAATCCACTACTTTCACAGTGTGGGTTTTGTCCGTGAGCCAGTTGGCAACCCATCTTGTGACATAGGGATTTATATCTAGTTTAGTGAGCTTATCTATAATTCCAGAGTGGGGGATGGTGTCGAAAGCCTTGTCGAGATCTAGATAAGCTGTGTGAACCATTTTCCCTCATCTATGGCTTTGGTGACTGCTTCAAAGAAGTCAATCAGGTTTAGGAGACATGATCTGCCTTTTACAAATCCAAACTGGGTAGGGTCCAGAGTTTGGAGATTACCAATGTCTTTGTTTATGAGTTCCACGATGATACGTTCCATGGCCTTGCAGACCAGGTCCATCGTGGATCCCCCTTTGTGGAGTGGGATAACCGTTGCAGTGCGCCATTCAGTGGGTACAAAGCCTTTATCCGATTCCAGCTATGAGAATGTTGCCAGCAATGAATCTGCTCCAGGAGAATTCTGCAGTAAAAGTCTTGTATAACACATATGTCATATCTAGCCTTTCCAGGAACAATATCTGTCTTTGAACCCATGATTATTATAGATAGTCCCCGTCCTTCCTTCCTTCCTTCCTTTTTTTCTTTCTTTCTTTCTTTCTTAATCAAAATCAGGTCAAAGAGTGGGGCAGAAAGATCCAATAAACTGCTAAAATGGATTATGCATCTTTAGCTAAAACATATCAAAAAGCACATTTTAAAAAGATGCTTACTGTAGCTTTATTACAATTTTGTTAACTCTGCCAGGAGGATAAAGCGAGAATCACCCTCTACCAACAATTTGTTGAGTACATTCCATCACTTTTTTCCACCAAATCAATATCTGATTATAGAAGCAAAGCACAACATTTTGAACTTAAATCAGGGACATTCCTGAAAACTGCAGATGATTAAATGGAAACTCAGTAGCCAATAGATGAACACTACAGATTCACTAAACAAAATGTGAGAATGTAGACTAAGAAACATAGTACACAGATATGCTTCAATATGTGTGATATTTGGTTGCAACAAGCAAGCTATAAGCCATGCTAAACTTCTTGCAACAGGCAGTTTTAAAATGTCACTATTTCTGAATGCCACCAGCCTGGAGCTAACTGTACAAGAGGAAGTCACACAAATTCAAAACCCTAATAAATCTGCATATAAGTACAAGCAAGCAATACATACATGCATACATTCGTAAATAGAAATAACGTAAATAAACAATGGGGAAATGATATGCCAATGCATTGGACATAGCACTGAGCTGCTTAAAAATGAAAATGAATGTTGGCTTCAAAAATAAAATTACAATAATAAAAAATGAATGCTGAGTATTAAAACAAGATTATGGCAATAAAACAAGATTACAACAATAACATAAGCAAAGGTTTACTATCACAGTCTTGAACTCTTGAACTACACGATCCTAAAAATTAAAATCCCAAGACTGTAGTATTGAAAGACCAAAACACTAAAGGCCATAATGTTTAAAAACCTCAAATATTGAATCCCCCCACCAGTGTAAACCCAAGAACAAGCACTAACATGGGACCTGCAGGAATGTGGACCTAGGAATGAATGCTAACATGGGTCCTGCAGAAGGACATGTCATAGTTTTCAATGATGTCCTAATCACTTTGGTCTTTTGATATTTTTGGTCTCAGGATTTTGATTATCCAGATATTGTGGTTCAAGATTGTAATAATAAACCTATCAGCAAACACTCAAACATAAGAATCCTCTTTAAGGTCCAAGTATTCACTCCTACAATAATACTACATGAAGCAATTAGTAAAACACTAAAATAAAAGTAAATGATCAATCACTCATTCATACAAATGATTTATAGAATGCAAACTGCACTCTTTTTTCACTAATTTTGCACCAAGCAATGTGGCTCAAGCACTATGTTACAAGAAAATAGAACTTTGCTGATAATAGTGCAATGAAGAAGCATGTACAAAACTATAGCAAACATGTAGGAATTGACCGAGTCAGTTGAAAGTAGTGGCTTGGAGTTTGTGATATGTTATTGAAAACCTTTTTGGCACTGCATTAATAGTATTCTCTTTAAATGTGACATAGGTTCATACTAGGCTAACTGCCCTTTGAGCCATTTTAAGCCTAGCCAATTATCCCTTGTGAGACTCAAACCCTGTACTTTGTGTTTGTAAGGCAAACACCTTAACCATTAGGCCACCCTCCCAACCCCAACCCCAACCCCAACATTGGGTGCTTAAAGTAATGGTACAGTGTCGCTGCTACAGAGGTGCTTATTTACTGAGATTACATCTGAGGGAAAGGTATTGACTGTCATTGACGTACTCTTCCCCAACATCACCAAAAATCCTCAGCAGATAAAACAGACTTTGGTATACAAACTCTGAACTGCATCTACCGAACAGCTACAGTTCCATCATAGAACCTGGAAATTGTTATGTACTTGCAGGTATTTTTTTCATATAGCTCAACTTCTCTAGCACTAACGACCAACCTGATTTTGCTCCTTATAGCTATAGTGCACAACATGTTGCCATTAGCCTGATAACAGAGGTTTAAGATATTGTTTTATTAAGCTTTTAACTTGTTAATATGACCACAGCTTACTATTTCAGTTACAAATACTATTCTTTAGGATTCATGTTATAGACACTCAAATAGTATCTGTTTCGGCCTTTTACTCTACTCACTGCATTTTATCTTTCTCTGAATTTTAACATTGCAGAAAGTACAAAAGGAATAATGGTGAAATTTATGGATGTAAAACTGTGATTAAAAATAACTGCTTAACATTGTTCTTTCTTGTTGAGAAATTAGCAGCAACCTGTGGAAAAGAATTGTGCGTGTGCGTGTGTGTGTGTGTGTGTGTGTGTGTGTGTGTGTGTGTGTGTGTGTGTATGGGGGGGTAAAGTTAGTGTGCCTGACTACAGAGCACAGATCCTCGATAACACTTGCCATGGGTGCCTAGAGCAGAATGTCAGTCAAAAGTTGTAGGCGGGCCTTTCTGCAAGTTAGACTTCTGCTTGTTTAGATGTCACAGAAGGTATGTGCTTGTGATATCATCAGTGGTGAACATTCTATAAGAGTTCATTGAGCTGGAAATGTCTTTAGTCAATAGACAGCTGGAAGAAAATACAGAGAAAATCAGGTAAATGTATATTTGATTTTACTTGGATTTATTAATAAAATCAAATAACATCTCTTCCCAGTGCAATGCATCATTTGAACTACATCGATATATACTAGTATATATTGAAACTTGCAGAATGCTTTGAAAGTCTTTGTGTTGTTGTGCCCTATGTAAGAAAATGAGTTTTCTCACAGACTAGTCAATAGGTTAAATGGTTGGCAGATGCCTCACAGTACACTGAAAGCAGGTTAAGAGGAAATAAAGGAATCAACTAGGATGCCTTAAAAAGACTGATATAAAGTACCAAAAGAAAAATCAATATATATGTAAAAGGCAGAAAATAGTAAAGATCTAAGATCTAAGTGGCCTGTCCTTTATTTGGTAGGCAGCCTTAATTTATTGGGTTATATGATACTCTGGCAAGACCTTTTGCCAAAATAAAATTTTATGCTTCTGATAAATCTGCTGATTCATAAATGCTGAAACTAAGTTACAGATCTCATACTGGAAGGCAGTGCTTCCAGGATTTGGTTATGTAAAGTACTTCATCTTTGTTCTTGTGTAGTCCTTGTATTTTACTTTCTGTGTGCACAGAAGTGTAAATATGTACATTTAACATATACATCGGTATAAGTATAACAATTCACATACCCTCAGCTGTCCAGAATTTCACAGAATCTCCACTTTTTTGTCTTATATGTTTGGTCTGTTCCTTGTAAAATTTATGGTTTTCTGCCAAATCTTCAAAGATTGAAGTCATTAAATAATGACAAACATTCGGTTTCAGACTTCATATCCTTCAGAAAAAAATACTTATGCAAATCTAGTTTTTCTAGCAATTCTCTAAGTTTCTAAGAGTAATATCTAAAATCTATCCCTGATTTTGGTAATTTCTTTCCCCATTATTTTTGAATCTGCCCAGAATTCTTGTGCAAAGGTGCTGAGAGGTATGCTCATACGACAGTAATGTAAGCACTATTTATTTACTTATCGATGGAAATTTTCCTTGGAAACTACAAAGCCTAGGTGGGAGCAGTGAGAGAAAACCTAAACATAGAATTCAGCTTTAATCACATTGGAAAATTGTTTGTAAGAAGAACAAAACCAGATTTTTTTTCTAATCCCATTACTTTGTATTAGGAATCTATCTTGTGCCGTGTAGTATCAGGATTTATACTTGTTAAACATTTGCAGTATTGTTCTGGGAAGTCACTTTACCCTGTGGCATTTTAATGACATTTTTTGAAGTGTGCAAAATTAAATTCTTTTTAGAGTGATTGCACGTATTCTGTATGGTTCCATAACTGATGTTCTTTAACCTAAAGCTTCATTTTCGGTAAGCAGTGGAGAAAGGGGGACTGTTGTTATGTTATTGCTTGTGAAACAAAAATTTGGATTATAGCAATATGTGTAGACTTTCTAGGAAAGTCTGTTGATCTTCCACAGTTAGATGGAAACCTGTAGTTCAGAATTTAGAACAGGAGCCTGCATTTCATCATGATCGGGGTAGCCTTGGATCTGCTAAACTGTACAACCTCTGCAAAGAATAGACCTAAAACCACATGCAAATTATGTTAATCTCTCTGTGTAGCTGTTAACTTTTACCTTCAGAAACAGGGATAAAGCAAAATCATAATAGGAGAAAAGATCTCAAAGTAGGGGCTCTTGAAATACTGATACTATTAAGACAGAATTTCACAAAAGAATGTCTAATTTTAGGAGGTGCAAAGTAATATTTTGAAACAAAAAATAGGGACAGCTAACAGAGCAAAGCTCATATTGTTGTCCAATGCATTTTGACAGCTGAAAGGATGAAAACCAAAAAAACTCTAAGGGAAGTGAATCTGGCACAGTAATTCTATTTTGCTGTACCTTACACAACACATGCACTGAAAATGCAAAACATTTGGTGTTTACTTTTCCAGTGATGTGATTAACATTAAGAGTTTCTGAAACCTAAATCTGACCAGCGGTAAAGTAAAAAATTACCTTTGCAGGATAAAATCAACATACATTCAGAGAAAAGCAGACATTTTTCGTAAAGCTGCATGTTTCACTGTTTAGCATACATTTGACTCACAACTGTGAGCACGCGCCAGACCCTTTTTTGTATAATTAGCTCCATGGCATTTGGTTATATCTGAAGTTAAAATGGCGGGGTTTGATTTGGTTACTGCTGAGTGCCTTTATTAAGTGCTTTAATATATTTTGCAATGATGAGCCTATTAATGGTCATGCTACCTCAAGAAAAACATACAAATTATAATAAACATTTAAAATCTAATGCAACTGCAGGGAATTGCATTTTTAGGCTCTTTGGCATGTGAGAATCATGACTGCCCACTTCACATGTGCTTCATGCAACTGTTTATCATCTTGATATTGTTCTTATGGCCTTATACATGAAAACAGACTGGTTTATGCACGCATAAGATAATGGCCTATACACCAGTGCTAAGTAAACAAAGAAGACAAGGTGGCATTTATTAATATTTCCTTTGAAAAAAATGATTGAGGCACTTAAGTAAGCAGTATAGTGTGTTAAGTAAGAAGGCACTACAGCCATTGTCATTATATGGATATATTTATACAAAATAACAAAGCAGGAATTCATGTTTCACTTTCTGTGTACAAGTTCTAGTGCATCCAGTTCAGTTAATTTCATATTACTGGAGACCTCCCCACCAGAGCATCATAAAATGATTTGGCTAAATGATCTACTTTTTTTTCTCTGTCTGGCTATGACCATCAAACACTTATCCACAAAAGACTTATTTGTTCTCCCCCCCCCCCCACAGCAGTGAAACTCACTGAGCTATCAGAGAGAAGGCTGTATTCTGTGGAGTGAGGACGTTTTGTATGCTTCTACTCCTTGCTGTGTGGCTGCTGAGAGGTACACTGCTGAAGAAAAGCCTTTGCTGCTAGGCTCATTGGATATTTCCAAACACATTTATAGATTCATAGGTAGGTACTATTGGCCCAAGGGCCTAAGTAAGCCTAGACAACAAGGTTCCCTAGATTTTGCCACCCAAGAAAGTTATTTTTCTGTGCTCCTGTCGAGCAGAGCCACAGAAGTGATCCCCAGGGTGAATTTCATATTTCCCATCCACTCATCAAGATTTTTCTTGAAGAGTGCTCATGAGGAACTCTGCTTGACATAGATGGTAGCCTGTTCCAGAGTATGAGAAGTCTCTGGGACAGGAATCTATCCCTCCAGCATGTTCTGCTTATTGTGGTGACAAGGTTTAGGTCCCTAGAGCATGTAGCTCGAACAGATTGGGATTTCTTTAAGTAGAGCATGTCCAACAGCTCTGGGTTTGACATAGCTTTGTATGTTAGGCAGTGATCACCTCGGAGTAGGCAATATGCTACGGAGTAAAGCTGGAGTTTTTTGAGATGGTCATTGTAGGGCATCTGTTTGAGGCCGGTAATCCTCTTTGTTAGGTATGTTGCAGATGTCTTGTAAGGTACATTCCAAAAGGGGCATTGTACTAGATAATGGGTCTAATGAGTGCCGAGTAGAGGGGAACAATGAGCTCTTTTTTACTGGATGAGAACCCTTTTGTGATGAGGTGTGCCACGTAGAAGAATTTCCTGACTACTGTGGCAATGTGATTATCAAAGGAGAGGCTACTGTCCACCTGGGTCCCAAGGTCTCTTATCACACATTCGGCATTAAGTAGACTGCCGCCTATGTGGTAGATCATAGATACAGAGTTTTTACCAAAGGGGATGACAGTGCACTTTTTGGCATTGAACTTGAGGCCATGGCTTTAAACACCAGGCATCTGTCTTAGTGAGGCCCTTCTCTAGGATGTCCACATCATTTGGGAACTCAGCTATGGTTCCTAGTTTGCAGCTATCTGCAGACTTTGTTAGCCAGAGACCTTCTGTGTTAGCCTGTACTTCAGAGAAGTATATGCCAAACAGGAGAGGACCCAGGACTGAACTCTGTGGTACTCCACTTGTCACTGATTTGAAGTTAGATTTGGAGTACACAACTTTTACAGTGTGGGTTTTGTCAGTGAGCCACTTGGCAACCTATCTTGTGATGTAGGGCTTTATACCTAGTTTAGTGAGTTTATCTATAATTCCAGAATGGGGGATGGTGTTGAAAGACTTGGGGAGGTCAAGATAGGCTGTGTGAACCACCTTACCCTCGTCTATGGCTTTGGTGGCTGCTTCAAAGAAGTAAATCAGGTTCAGGAGGCATGATCTGCCTTTCACAAACCTGCAGTGGGTGGGGTCCAGAGTTTGGCGGTTACTAATGTCTTTGTTTATGAGTTCCATGATGATACGTTCCATGGCCTTGCAGACCAGGCACGTCAGGCTAATAGGGCGATAGTTCCCAGAGTCTGTGGTGGTTCCCACTTTATGGAGTGGGATAACTGGTGCTGTGCACCATTCAGTGGGCACAAAGCCTGATGTGAGGCTATGATTGAACATGGTGCTTATCTGGGGAGCCAGTTTGTTCTGATGATCATGTAAAATGCAGCCTGGGATGTTGTCTTGTCTCATGGATGCTGTGTTCTTGGCTTTAGAGAGTGCAGTTTTTGCCTGTGTAGTTGTGATTACAGGGACTCTGCATTTTTCCAGTATAGATATGGGCCCTTTAGGGGTGAGAGGGAGGTAAAGTTAGCAATGAACCTGTCTGCCAGAATGTTGGCAATGTCAGTTGGTTCTGTAATTTTCATGCCATTATGCTGTAACTCAGAGCAGATCTAGGTGTTGCCACTGAGATTCTTGACATAGCTATAGAATGCTTTGTGGTTCTCCTTAGAATCAGTGGTGATTTTGTTTTTGTAGTTAGCTTTGGAGGATTTTATGAGGGGATCCCAGCTTCTTACTGAATCTGACCAGGGATTCCACTCATGGGATTTTACTCTCTTTTGCAACAGTTTCCTCCTTCTGTTGTAGAGATTGTTTATGGCAGGGGACCATCAGATAGGCTTTCTTTTTTTGAAGGATAGTGTCTTGGTTCTGTTAGGGATAGCACGATCCATGCCCTCGTGTAAGTACTTATAGAGTGCATTTGTATAAGATTCAGCAGTCATAACTGCATTGTCCACCTGCATGGGTGTTATGAAGTTCACCACTTCTGTCTTAAGAAGCATGAAGTTGGCTTTGGAGACATTTTTATGGTGGTTTCCTTAATGGAATACCTTAATTTATGTTTAGGTGACGTCAGGAATGACAGAGCAGGTAGAAATGCATTGGATTGTTACCTTGCAGTCTGATAAAGATCATGGTCTTAATGACTGTCTCTTTAAAGCCTTATTTGGGTTTAGAAGTTTGCATAGGTAATTTCTGATAGGCTATACAGCATAACTGCATGTTTAAATCAGTTCTGTGTGGCAGTTACTCAATGGTCTGATGAAGCATCTGTTTGCAGATGTGAAAGTGCTTACCTTGCTTTGTGTGCATTTTTCTTTCTTTTTATACAGTGTTTTATCATTTTTAACCTGCACAGTGAGGTCATGTTCCAGTCTGCTTATTTTTCCTGTTTTTGTAATTTGTTTTGAAGTGGAAGACTGGTTCACTCGAGACAGAGCCATTTTTCTTTTTGAATATAGGAATGATCCAGAACCAATCTCCTTTCTTAGAAGAAAAAATAAATAATACTAAGCAAACCACCTACTATCTAATATAAGACAAAAAGGCATTTGAAGACCAATGACCCACCCTCTTAATAGCTTCAACTGATCTGCATTCTCTCACTAAATCTGAGGCACTTGCCATGTGAAAGGAATGCATGGAAAGCCTCTCTCCCGGAAACCCAATA
The DNA here is from genome assembly GCF_019279795.1 of Protopterus annectens. Taxonomy (NCBI): domain Eukaryota; kingdom Metazoa; phylum Chordata; order Ceratodontiformes; family Protopteridae; genus Protopterus; species Protopterus annectens. The sequence continues at coordinate 1,911,950,798 of NC_056739.1, forward strand.
CACTGAAAGGCTCTGCTCATTACATATACAAACTGATTAGCCATTATCACCTTACCCCTATCAGCCACAAAACCAAGTCCTGAGGTCTCCTTGCATGAGACAGCAGTAATCTCATAGGCCACCTCACTGGGCACAACCCGTCATTCTTGTCCTTTTCCAGAACTATCTGCATGCCCTTCCCCAACTGATCATTTTAGATCTACACAACCAAATGTGTACTGATGCAGAAAATACTGTCACATCCTGTCAAATTAGTGACCTTAACAACTCCTGACACCCTAAATCCTCCATGATACATCCATAAAGCCAAAGTCACCCACAAAGTATAATCCTTTGAATTACCATTCACTAAAGCTAAAGCCAATAGCAAAATCTTCAGAACCTGTGTCAATGGCCATCATCTGTCCATCTTCATACAAGCAACTGTGACCCATCTCTTCAACATTCGAACCACAGTCCAGGATTTAATAAGATCATGCAACCCCACCACCCACACAAATACACTGATTGATGCCAGGTCCATCTTGACTGAATGAACTGCCTTACCTTGCACCAAAGCCCGAGCCAAGTATTCCAATAACAGTTCTTCTGACCAAGCTCCCTTTTCATCAGGTAGCTGCAAAACAAATTTATCAAAATGTTGTAATGCCATAACATATGCCTTCCTTGTAGAAGTTGCCCAAGACTCCTGCAACAACCATCTGGTTACCTCACTCTAATCTGCCACACATCATCTGGCAACACCATTTGCTCGCCCGCTGTCTCCAGAGCTAACTGCCGAACCTACAAAACTGAAAGTGAGACAAACTGTCAGCAAATCCATTCCTAGCACCTGCCAAATGCACAGCTGTGGTAGAAAAAATAATCACTAAGTTCTGCAAAACCAACTTTTATAATACTATCAAGATCAATTTAGACTTTGCTGTTTTAGCCTGTAAAACCCCCAACTCTGTAATATTGTCCAAATGAAAAATAACCCTCTTCCCCGCAACTGCTCCTACCACACCACAAACACCACCAAATCAGCATTAACTCCAAAAAGGCTAAATCCCTTTTTCTTCCATGCTTCCATCACACCACAAACCATTCACCACTAAAAAATGCTCCCATCCCAATACCCCCCTGCTGCTTCTGTAAACAATTACAGTTCCCCTTGACCAACCCAATCCATCTGCTAAAAAGAAACACCATTAAACTGCTCCAAAAAGACAACCACAGTGCTAAATCAGCATGTACCAGCTTACCAGTCCTTGACCAATGATGTCTACTTCTCCCCCCATTTAACAAAAAGACCACAGACCTACAAAATGAATGACCTGGGTGAATTGCCTGACATGCAAAATTCAGACGCCCTAAAAGCTCCATGACATCCCTAATCTGCACCTTGTCCTTGGACTTCAACCACCCAATCTTTTCCTTTAAATGTATTACCTTCTTGACTGATAAACAAACCAATCCATGTCCCGCATCCACAAGCAATGCCAAGCACCTCAATGCCTTGGTAGGGCCCTCTAACGTCTGCATAGCCAATGGGATACTCAGTTCCTCACACATCTCAAAACAACTCTTGCATACCCTCCAACATTCTTTTAAACCCTTCACCTACTATTAAGAAATTGTCCAGATAATATAGCACCTTCTGAGTGCCCACCTGCTGCTGCCAAATCCAATGGAGTACAGTGCTAAACTTCTCAATAGTGGCACAGGCCACTGAACATCCCATTGTCATAACCTTGTCAAAGTAAAGCTTGTTTCCAGCCACCATGCCCAACAACGGTCACTCTCCTCCTGTACTGGTAGTAATCGAAATGAAGATTCAATATCCATCTTCACCAACCATGATACACAACCCCCCCCCCCCGCGAGGCACAACTACTACTAAATCCCAAAAAATCTAAACTATTACTGTTCTCATCCAAATCACCACCACATGACTTTAACATGTGACTATTCCCAAAATAATACTGAAATTGAAATAGTTAAGAGAGCAAAACTATTAGGCATCACTACAGATGACAAACTATCCTATGAACAAAACAACCTTAATACTATAAAGAAAACGCATTTTAAACTAGGCACACTTTACAGGCATAAACTCTATATGTATAAACCCACAAAAATAAAGCTAGCAAATACCCTCCTACTTCCTTCTTTACTCTATGGGTCCCCCATTTTTACTAATCTCCACACATCTCTTAACAACAACTACAATCACGCTATTATAAAATAGCAAAATTTGCCTCAGGCCTACCTAAGCAAACACATCAATGCCAGGCCATCAAGGAACTCAAATGGTTTAAATTCCTCAAATACCTACAATACAACCAACTGATGCTTGCCCACAAACTAATTTATAACCCAGAAAATTGCCCATCACTTCACTCTATTCTACAGCCCTACATACCCACCCGGAATCTCCGGTCTGCTAATAAACAACTTATAAGCATATCCAAACCTAATAGATGGTCTGGACAAAGCCTCTACTCCCACTCAATAACAAAACTATAGAATGCTCTACCCCCCCCCCCCATTACACAACTTAATTTAATAAAAACCTTCAAACTTATATTGAAAGAAACACTTTCTTAACATTCAACCATGTCCTTGGGCCCATAACTACAAACATCTATAAATAAGACATAGATCGTGCACATCCTTTCTGTCCATGTTCTTTCAATTTGTAAGCTATTTCCTTTTAATTTCTCTTAACTTCATTGACTTTTCTGCATTAAACCAGGACTAACACTGTCTTGTTGTTAATTTCACAAATCAAGCTAATAACCCTCTTATTGTATTACTCTCTTTGAACAAATTATTCATATTTTGCTCCATAAAAAGAATGCCATTCTGATATTGAAGGTGTATTACTAATAATCCAACCAGCCTGTATAAAAGGTGTACTCTATGTATCACTAATTCTGAAGAAATGGTATCTGTATTGACTTAGCATTTTGCATTAATCTTGATGAAACTGCATTGTATACTGACTTATCACTGTAATATTTCAATGTGATAAAAATTATTTTGTATTTTGGAGCTTTTCTCCCCAGGCCTCCATTGACAATGGGTTTCTGACCCAGTGGACTTACCTGGTCAACAAATGTTAATAAATAATGACCTGCACTGCATCATCCAAATGTGCATAACTCACGTTTGCTTTCTCTACTAAAATAAAATCATTAACAGGGTTCTCATCAGGATAAGACAAGTGATGAACCAACTGAAATTCAATGGCCAACATCTTAGGAACCAAACCTAATGATAAGACCTTAAAACAGCCAAAGGAGGGCTGTCAAACAAGTCCAGTAACCTAGCTGCCTGCCATTCCTTCTCTAACAAACCTTCCAAAATCTCTTCCTTCCTCTGCACTGACCATAAATTCTTACAGACTGAGCCATCCCCTCCAGCCATTGATTTAACAGAAAAGCCCCAAGAAATCCCTTCAGTTAATTCCTCCACAACTGCAAAACCAGGAAACTGCTTGAGATATGGCACAATACATGCCCCCGAAAGGACACTCCCCTCCTCTGCCCACAAAAAATCCCCTACCTCAAAAACTTTGAAATCTCTGAAACAAAGAAGGTAACCCTCCCAAACTGTTCAAAAGCGAACTTGGATCGACCAAGTTGCCTTCCCGTCAGCCATACTGCATGACTGGATGTATACCTGCACACTTTGAACAAGTGTGCGAGAACCTGCATGCCACCCATGAGCAATCCCCGCATATTAAAGGCACAACATACTCCAACCCCATTCCCTTCTAACTTACCTCCTTTGCTAACAGCTCCAAAGCTATCCATCATAGTGGCTAACCAGATGTCAGAGTGCCTAACTTCCCATTGCAGTGACTTTTGCTTCCAAAACCACTGATCATACCACAACTAGGACTAGCTGTTCCCACCCATAGACATTGTGCCTCACTGATTGTGAGAAAATAAGCCAAGGATAGTAAAGCCAGGCTGGTATCCTTTTTCAACCAAACCACCATGTAGTACACAAAGCCCAACAGCCAATTGTCCCATGTTCTTGGTCACAGCCTACATAGTCTCCACCTCCCCAAAGCCACTAAAGCCACTAGAAGATCTTTGCTATTTGCAGTTTCTGATTCCATCAAGAGTTGAATGCCTTCAGCATCAATTCATTCAAAGATGTCAACATACTCAACCTTCCAGATCTTTTCTTTGACTGTGGGTGATTTGTGAGGGGTCAGGAAACCCCTTCATTTCACTTGACCAAATGCCTGTGTAGCTAACCATTCATCCAGTCGGATTCCAAAGTCCAAATCAATCTCATGTTGTTGTGACTCTACCCCAACTATAGATCTATAGATGACCTGAAACTCCATATAGGCAACCCTAAGCTACCCTCCCTGGTGAATGCCTCACCCAGGACCTGCCCCCCAACCCTAAGCCACTCCTGATCTTATATGGTACCTACAGTTTTATCAGGTCCTGAAGTGGCTCATCCCCACCTACCCCAGAGCTAGTCCCAAGCTGCACCAAGTCTGACATGCCTACATGACCTTCCAATAACGTCACTACTTGCAGCTGCATTGTTCACTGCTCCAGAGGCTGGAATATCCATCAACTGCCATGCCCACTTCCCTTGGGCCACCAACCTGCTCTTCACTGCCTGTCTTCTCCTCTTCCAACTGGACTCACCAGTTTCTTCGGCCACCAGTGGCAATGGCTGCCCATCTCTGCTGCAAACTCTGCCCTTCAGCCATCTGCCAAGAGAAAGAACAACATTACTTAATTGTCTTTTAAACAGAGTCTTTTTCTCTGACCTGTTCGTTTTTCACTCTCCCCTCCCTGACCTTGCTATACCATAATTCTACCACACTCTAGTACCCCAACTCTGTATATCTCCATAGGTTGTCTTTTATACCATTTATACTTTCACTCTCTCTCTGACCTACCTGCTGTTTCCTCCACTCCATAGATTGTTTTCCGCACTAAACCACTCTCTTGTGTCTTCCCGCTCCATTCGCCCTTCGAGCTCACTCTGCTCCCCTACCCTGCCCCCAATTCCCACCCGCCCCAGCATCTCTACACTTATACCCTCATAAACACACCCCCTTTTCCTTAAACCAGTCATAACATCACTAGCATCCACACCCTAAATTTTTTATCTCCACTCCCCTCTAGAATAATCTCCTCCCACTCTCACCTGCCTAATCTTCCAAACGTCAATCCCTATTCTTCTCCTCGAAAACCTACTATACACTCCTCTGCCATGTCTTACCAACACCAATTTTTACTAGTACTATCACTCCTAACTATTCTCACCTCTACCTACCTCTTAACCTCCTATGAACAACCCCTCTTTTTTACTCTTACCATCCCTTCCAAACAAACTCTAACATCTCCTCCAGCTCTGTCTACAAGCTATCTCAATGCGATCTACAAAACCAGTTACTTTCAAGCTAAATATCACCATCTTATTCATATTAAATACTCTATTCTTAACAACAGAAAATCATTTGACTACCACTGCAAAACTCCACAATCCTACAACCTTATATTACTCCACTCCTTAAAAGATGGAGACATTCACCCCAACCCCATCCCAAACCCTCCCTCACCATCCTCTAACTGGAACCAATACAAAACAATCCCTTCACCATCAACCAAACCCTCCAAATCACTCTCAGTAGCCCATCTAAACATACGTAGCATTTGCAACAAAATACCACAAATTCATGCTCTTCTAGACGCTCAGCAATTCAATAGCCTCTGCTTAACAGAAACATGGCTCAAACCCACAATAAATGATAATGAAATTATCCCCCCAGGCTATAGTATCCTTCGACAAGACCGCTTAAATAAAAAAGGTGCAGGGGTAGCAATTCTGTATAAAACTGGACTTCAAATTAGCAAAATAATTCATAACCTACCGTCAGACAACAATGTAGAAATAATTATTTATAAATTGCAGCTTAACTCTCATAAAACAGTTAACATCATCTGCACCTATCTTCCCCCAGGTAAAAATCCTACTATACTAGAAGAGTTATTAAACTGGCTTTCTTTAAATCTCCCCCAAGAAACAATACTATTAGGAGACTTTAATATTGACTGGAGTTTATGTAACCACACTAATCCATCCACCCTTATTAACCTGCATGGCTTCTCTCAAGCTATAAACTCCACAACTAGAACAAACAAACTTAATAATAAAGAAAGTATCCTTGATTGGATACTAACAAATAGTCCACAGCAAAAATATACAACAGGAACTCTCCCAGATGACCTTAGTGACCACTCTCTAATATATATTATCAGACATAAAACAAGTTTTACTATCCCTACTTCAGTCAGAACAGCCCATAGCAAAAAACATTTTGACCATATACTGTTTCAAACCGAACTTAAGCAATGCAACTGGTCACCTCTTAAGTCTCTCCCTATAAATGAAGCAGTTAATTACTTCAATACCACTTTCCTGACAATCCTAGAACATCATGCCCCAATGCGATCCATAAGAATGAAAACTAAAACAGCCCAATGGCTCTCAAACAATACTAGGAAATGAATCCTTAGTAGAAATAAATCTTGGGCAAAATGGCGTACCACAAAGAATACAATTGATCACCAAACTTTTAGACAACAAAGAAACATGACAAAAAAGCTATTCTACAAGATAAAAAGAACTTTTATACACAGCTACAACAATCATCCCTTCAACAACCACAAAAATTCTGGACTGCTATTAACACACTATTATCCCCTGGCAAAGTAGCCACACCAAATCCACGAGGTTCTAACCCTGACTGCCCAATACAAACAGCTAATGCCTTTAATACTATCTTTACTTCTGCTATACTAAATCTAGCAAATCAACAAAACCCTGATACCTCCAAATTACCTACTCCAAGCTCCATTCCTCCCCCCTTCCACCTCGAACCTATACCCACCTCCTATATCTCTTCCTTGCTTCAAAAATTAAAACCTACTACCCCCTCAGCTGATAAATTACCAGCAGAATACCTCCAAATAGGTGCCAAAGCCATTGCCTACCCCATCTCCATACTGATCAACAGAACCATAAAAGAAGGCACTATCCCATCTATCTGGAAAATTTCACACATTATTCCTCTTTATAAAGGTGGTGACTCCATTGAGTTCTCCAACTTTCACCCCATAGCTTTGCTATCTCCACTCACAAAAATAATGGAGAAATGCATCCACAAACAATTACTAAACCACCTACTCCACCATAATCTCCTAGCTAACTGTCAACATGTTTTTTGGCCATTCCACAGTACTACCACAGCCTTGCTAATCTTTACTAACTGTATCAACAAAAATCGCAACAAAAATATTCTTTCTTCAGCATTCTTTGTAGACCTGTCTAAAGCCTTTGACATGGTCAATCATCAACTCCTCCTCCACCGTTTGAAGTCCCTCTCTCTTGAAAATCCTGCTATAAACTGGTTTACATCCTATCTGGAAAACCAAAAACAAGCAGTTCTCTGGCAAAACCATCTTTCAGACCTCCTCCCCACCTCCATAGGTGTCCCACTGTTTTCCATTTTCATAAATGACCTTCATCTCGCTACTCCACATTCAACCTGCATTCAATATGCAGATGACACAACCATCATTTGTTCTGGCTCATCCCAAACTGAACTTCATTTATTCACACAAAAAGCCTTCGCCACTATAGAGCAATGGTTCTCTAACCACTGTCTCCTCCTTAACCCAAAAAAACCCAAACTTTTGCTCTTTACACCCACTCACTTGTCTCCCTTTCTTCATTTCACACTCACATCCAGCAATGGTACCCTTATCTCTCCAGACCCCACCACCAAACTCCTAGGAATTACAATTGACAATCAACTAAAATTTGACACTCACATAAACACAATAAAATCTACTAACAGAAAACTCGGATCTCTCTATAGAATCAAATCTTTCCTGACACCAGAAGCCAGAACCACAATAGCTAGAACCCACTTAATCTCTACCCTATTATATGCTTCCCCCATATACACCAATCTTTCTAAGCATAATCTTAACAAACTAGCTACATCATATAACAATATTGCCAGATTTGCTACAAACTCTCCATACAGGACTCATCACTGTCTGAATCTTAAACAACTAGGCTGGCTTGAATTACCTCACCTAATACAATTTAACCAACTTACAATCACCCACAAAGCCCTATACCATCCCGACAACACTCCAATACTCTCTACCCTCATAAGACCATACAATAACCTGAGGAATCTATGCTCCTCTAATAGAATGCTGATTCATACTTCCTTATCAAATAACTTAGCAGGAGACACCATATTCTCTAATTCAGTTGGCAAAATATGGAATCTCCTACCACAAGACCTTACAACCCTAACCTCACTCCCACTATTTAAAACTAACCTAAAACTTTTCCTCTCTAACCACTGGCTATGCTCTTGCAACAACCCTGACTAAACATTTTTTTCTCTATTTATTTGATTTTTAAACTAACCTTTCCTTCTTAATTCCTAACTCTGTCACTCCTGAGTACTACTCACCATGCTTGATTGTACTAGTCACTTTTTATACAGTCATTTTTCAAAATTTTACTTAATCTGATGCTGTAATACTCTATCTAAGTGCCTTTCTCAAATCTTTCTACTTTTTTAGTCTTTTTTAAACTATTTTCAAATTTTATATTAGATGTTTCTGTATGTCTTATTTAGTATGACGTTACTGGAGCTTTTCTCCCCGGGCCTCCACTGAAAATGGACATGTATCCAGTTGGACTAGCCCGGTCAACAAATGTAAAATAAAAAATAAATAAATAAATTAAGTATTCTAGGAGAAAAAAAAACATATGTTAGCATAGCCTTCCGTTCTAGATTGCACATGCGCTTCACCCTGAGGAGCATGGCTAATGACACTATATGATGCCACTGAACTCAAGGCCATAAACCCGCCACCAGTGATAAATTATATGATCCTGGACCATCCTGCCAAAGTCTGAAAGCCTCAAATTGCCTCATGCTTACATCACATGAACTGGGACCCTCCTTCATTTTTATTTTTTATAACAGAAATCGTGTATATATATTTATTTAATTTATTTATTTTTATTTAAAACTTGTTTGTACTGTGGCAGGGCTGTAAAGAAAGTTAGCTGCACTACCAGTTCCTTGCTGTAACTGGCATGACCTAAACCTGCTTTACCACCTCCCCCTGACTGTAGTCCCCACATTGTCACTGTAATATTCCACCCAGCTTCCCTTCTTACCCTCCTTCCAAGTGCTCCCTCATGCTCATAGCAATTTCCTGTCTGAACTCCTACCCCCCCCCACCACCCACTAACCATCCTGGTCCCTTCCTTTCACGCCTTGCATCTTATTCCTTCTTTTTTTTTTTTTCTTGTTGTTACCTGCTTGTGTGTAATACATACCTCTCAACCTCTTAGCAAATGAAATCTGTACAAAGCCAAAATAATGGGACAAATGTCCAAAAATATGGAAACATTTTAAATAATGTTTGTATAAACTTAGAAAGTTGTTAAAATAAAAGGTGTAGTGTTACCATGTATCTTCTGAATAACATGAAGTCTGAAACTTAAATGTCTGTCATTATTTATTGAATTTGGTCCTCAGGGATTTACCAGAGAACCACAAGTTTTATGAGGAACTAACCAAAATTATAAGGCACAAATCTGGACATTCTGTGTAAATCTGGACAGTTGAAAACTATCACATGCAGATGCAGCAAGGGATTACAGTCAGGTCTGATCGCACCATATTCTAATCTTACCTCTGTCAACAATCAACCACCATTTTCCCCATGGTGCTTCTTATTGGGGGAATCAAGTGTCAACTGACCATCTGCATGACCATGCTACCCTGGCCCCCCTTAGAATGGTAAACATCACACCATGCTTCAGCAGTGAGTGACCACTTTTCCAGGTAGCTCACAGCTCAAGAAACGTCATTGGCAGCTTGGCTGGAACCATACCAGCAATAAGAAAGCCACAGAATCATACCACTACCACCAACAAACAATTTGTCAGAAGTACAGCACCAGGAAAAACCTCGCCCACATACATCCTACCCATGAAGGAAACTACATCATAGCACCCCACCAATGCTGTTTCAACACTATCATTAAGACAAACACAGTAACCTACCAGGTCAATCAACCCCTGATGGAATGACCAAGCAAGAATGACATTAGACCAAATACCTGAACCACTACCCCTATTACTCAACACCTCCCCAAAATCTCTAACCACCACAATGACTTACCTGCACTTTGGACTCAGACAAGGCCAAAAAATGAGCTAAACTGTCCAAACAACAAATAAGACTCACACACAACTAAAGTGTGCCCAAAACTCTTGTTTCTAACTACTTTCACTTCCATTTCAGCCCTAACATCCACTATACTCCTCCTCCCTCAGATGCTAAACCCCAATTTTTCTCATTCCTTTATAAGTCTCAAACACTGAATGTGTCCCTGAACAAATTGATTTCTTCCCAAACCTCATTTTTTTTCACTCCAAAATGCTTAATCAGATGAATAGCAGATACCAAGGTTGCTAGACAGTTGCAGATTATCTGGGCTTCTTCAGTATGCAATACAGAGTCGACAAGGGCCTAGTACATTTTCCTACTATCATCATTTGCTGAGTCCATGCCTCCACACAAATTCTTTTTCAGATGTATACATAAACTGAGAACTTTATCCTCCCTGGCTGCCCCCATATTAGAGGATTCCCGTTTCTTTGAGTTATGGTGGTCCTTGAGTTAATGTGCATGAACAGAGGAGCATAAGGTAAAGAGGGAGGCTTTCCCATGATAAACATAATTTAAATAACGTTAAAGGAGTTCAAGTCCAAAGTGAGAACTAATATTATCCGTTCTGTTGTATAATTTGAAACAGTGCCTATGTGGAGTGTGTGTTTGTGTGTGTGTGTGTGTGTGTGTGTGTGTGTGTGTGTGTGTGTGTGTGTGTGTGTGTGTGTGTCCTTGTGTGAGAAATTTGCTATTCAGCTGTAGTTTCACTGCTATTTTTATTTATTTTTTTGCATTTATTTATTCCTTTTATGTAATTTCATGACTTCTGATTATTGGTCTTAGAGTTATAGTAGGGAGCCATATACACACATATCTAAATGCATATGTATATTTATCGCAGCAGTTAAGTTGGTTAGAGCTCCCAAATGTTGACATATGTCTTGTCAATAAAGCAGATGGTCAATCTCCAGGGTTGGAAGGACTATGTATCTTCCGTGGGGATTATGCAATCTTGGAGTTAGTATATATCATTAGCAGAGGGTGTGTGGGGGGACAATTTTTCTTTTTAAGTTGAAGTATGCATGCATCTAGGATGTTTTTCATGCATACATAGTATTCTGTTGACATTTGCATTGTCGATGTTATTCAGCACCTATATATATATGTGTATATATATATATATATATATATATATATATATATATATATATATATACATACATATATATATATATATATATATATATATATATATATATATATATATATATATATATATATATATATATACATATACACTGCTGAATCCTACACAAATGCACTCTATAAGCACTTATACGAGTACATGGATCATGCTATCCCAAACAGAACCAAGACACTATCCTCCAAAAAAAGGAAGCCAATCTGGTGGCCCCCTGCCATAAACAAGCTATACAACAGAAGGAAGAAACTGTTGCAAAAGAGAGTAAAATCTCATGAGTGGAGGAGCTCCCTGGTCAGCCTCAATAAGAAGTTGAGATCCCTTATAAGATCCACCAAAGCTAGCTATGAAAACAAAATCACCACTAAATCCAAGGACAACCACAAAGAATCTAGATGGCAACACCCAAATCTGCTCTGAGTTACAGCACAAAGGCATGAAAATTAGAGAACCAACTGATATTGCCAACATCCTGGCAGATCGGTTCAGTGCTAACTTTACCCCCCTCTCACCCCCTAAAGGGCCCATATCTATACAGGAAGAATGCAGACTCCCTGTAATCACAACTACGCAGGTAAAAGCTGCACTCTCTAAAGCCAAAAACACAGCATCCATGGGACCGGACAACATCCTAGGCTGCATTTTACATGAACTTCAGAACAAACTGGCTCCCCACTTAAGCACCATGTTCAATAATAGCCTCGCATCAGGCTTTGTGCCCACTGAATGGCACACAGCAACAGTTATCCCACTCCACAGAGGGGGAGCCACCATGTATCCTGGGAACTATCGACCAATTAGCCTGATGAGCCTGGTCTGCAAGGCCATGCAACGTATCATTATGGAACTCATAAACAAAGACATTGGTAACCTCCAAACTCTGGATCCCACCCAGTTCGGGTTTGTAAAAGGCAGATCATGCCTCCTGAACCTGATTGACTTCTTTGAAGCAGTCACCAAAGCCGTGGATGGGACTAAGGTGGTTCACACAGCCTATCTTGACCTCGCCAAGGCTTTCAACACCATCCCCCATTCTGTAATTATAGCTAAACTCACTAAACTAGGTATAAATCCCTATGTCACAAGATGGGTTGCCAACTGGCTCACTGACAGAACCCACACTGTAAAAGTTGCAGATTCCAAATCTGACCTCAAGGCAGTGACAAGTGGAGTGCCACAGGGTTCCGTCCTTGGACCTCTCCTGTTTGGTATCTACTTCTCTGAAGTACAGGCTAACACAGAAGGCCTCTGGCTGACAAAGTTTGCAGATGACTGCAAACTAGGAGCCATAGTCAAGTCCCCAAATGATGTGGACATCCTACAGAAGGGCCTCACTGAGACAGATGCCTGGTGTCAGAGCCATGGCCTCAAGCTCAGTGCCAAAAAGTGCAGTGTCATCCCCTTTGGTAAAATCTATGTACCCATGAACTACCACATAGGCAGCAATCTACTTAACACTGAATGCGTGATAAGAGACCTTAGGACCCAGGTGGACAGTAGTCTCTCCTTTGATAGTCACATCACCACAGCAGTCAAGAAGTCCTTCTACGTGGCACACCTCATCATAAAAGGGTTCTCATTCATTCTCATCCAAGAAAAAAGAGGTCATTGTTCCCCTCTACTCATCACTCATTAGACCCATTATAGAGTACAATGCCCCTTTTGGAATGTACCTCACAAGACATCTGCAGCAGTTGGAAAGGCCACAGAAGTACCTCACAAAGAGGATTACTGGCCTCAAACAAATGCCCTCCACTGACTGCCTTAAAAAACTCCAGCTTTACTCCATAGCATATCACCTACTCTGAGGTGATCTCTGCCTAACATATAAAGCTATGTCAAACCCAGAGCTGTTGGACATGCTACACCTAAATAAATCCCAATCCCTCCATGCTACACGCTCTAGGGGCCTAAACCTTATCAGCACAATAAACAGGACATGCTGGAGGGATAGATTCCTATCCCAGAGACTTCCTATACTCTGGAACAAGCTACCCATCTATGTCAAGCAAAGTTCTTCATTAGCACTCTTCAAGAAAAAATTTTGATGAGTGGATGGGAAATAAGAAATACACCCCGGGGATCACTTTTGTGTCTCTGTAGGACAGTGGCACTGGATAATAACTTTCTTGGGTGGGGTAAGCTATGGTACCTTGCTGTCTAGGCTTACGTAGGCCCTTGGGCCGATAGCCTAATACCTACCTATGAACCTATATATATATATATATATATATATATATATATATATATATATATATATATATATATACACTCACTCACACACACACACACACACACACACACACACACACACACACACACACACACAAATATGTTTATAATCATTCATCACTTGTATAAACGTCATTTTTTGCCAGTCTTCCATTTCTTTATACATTCTATATTCTATCCCATCTAATCCCATGGTTGAATTTATGTTAATATCTTTCATAATCTCATTCAACTTCTTTATATGTACTTTTTTCTCTAAATGTTCAGTCCCCAGGATTCATTAACCAGTTTTATCTGTGCAGGAATAGTGTAGCAGCTCCTGCATGGAATATGGCCGCCGAGCGATCCAGTAAACAAGGCTGGGAGCGTGCATGAGCCTGCCAGCACTATTTTTGCACAGACACTACTGAATAATGCTAATTACCTCATTTACTGGTGAAAACCATGCACATGAGGTGAATTAGTGATTCAATAGGTAGGTAGGTATCCGTGCAAGACCAGTTTCCAGTGTAGAAATTTATCGGGCTACAAGCCGAATACATTTCTGCAAAAACCAAGATGGAGGCATGACAGCTCAAAGTAAAGCATGTATTACAATCCTTAGGCATGCCAATGGCCAGATATATGTCCATTGGCATGGAAAAGTGTTGCAAAATTATAAAAATCAAAGTTTATTTTTTTTTGGCCGATATCGACTGTTTAAGCACAGGGCAGCGGCGCTCAAACGGGATTGTGCCGAAAATAAAAAAAAATGTGAAAATGCAATTTTAAGTGAAAATGCAATTTTAAGTGAAATCTGCATTTTGCCAGTATAGTCTATGACATGCAAAGTGAAAACAATATCAGGTAACACTGGTTGCTAAGGAGGAAGGCTGTGGTGTAGTGGTGTAACCAGGGATGAAGGGAGTGGGGTATGCAAATGAGCATATTTTACTGAATCACTAAAGGGGAGACCATTCTCTGGCTGCACCTAACTGTGTAGGAGCTATAAGGCAGTGGTGTAAGCAGGAGAAGCAGCTGACATGAAAAGGGGGTGTGTCATGCTTGGTGTAAGCACACTGGAGCTCCACAGCTCCCATTTGAGCTTAACTAAGCACAGCTAAGCAAGGGGGTGTGTCTGAGGCTGTATTGACTTATTCCAAGAAATGAAGAGGGTGTTCATGTCCAGGGGAGGGCCATTTCTACTGCAAAGTGTTTACTTTAGCTAAACGGGTTTGTGCGGCATGCGCCAGGTCTAAAACAAAACAAAAAAAACGGGAATAGCAGAACTGTTTACATTTGGACAACGGGTTTGCACAGCTTACCTCAGGGCCTAAAATGGGCAGAAATGGGAAGGGAAGAAAAGGAAAAAAAAAAGGAAATAGCAGAATAAAAAGCAATCAAGTACAAATAACATAACTGGCAGATGGAATGCATCATAAGCAACCAATCATACAGGCCGCATCTACAGCACAACAGTATAAACTATGCAAACACCTGTCAGTCTGTTTTTTCCTACAAACCCTGCACCATTGGTGTACACATGCAGGGCAATTTTAACTGAAAAATTGTTAGGGGCTGCCATTGCTTTGATCCATCAGTAAGTGCTAGAGGCTGAGGGTGGTGAGAAGGATAATGCTAACAACCGCCCAAGACTGAGGAGGAGGAGAAGAGTGTTCAGACCCAGGGTAACCTACCAGGGGCTACATGATCTGGAGATAGTAGACTGCTACAGGGTGGGCAGAGATATACTTCAGCAAATCATTGAGCTGTTCCAGCCTCAACTCAGACCCAGAGCCAACAGAGGGGATACCAAGGTATGTGTAGCCTTAAGAATACTAGCTACAGGTACTTTCCAAAGACCTACTGGGGACATCATGGTGGTCTCACAGGCATCTGCATTCAAGGTACTCCACCATTTCCTGGATGCTATGCTACCACATGATGGTGAGCACATTTACTTCCCCAACACCCATAAAGAGAGGACCCACAATATGCGTCTCTTCCACCATGTAGCAGACTATCCGGAGGTACTGGGTGTGATAGACTGCATGCACATCCACATCAAAGCACCACCCAGTGAACAGGGTAGGGTCTACATAAACCACAAGGACTTCCCCTCCATCAACTGCCAGGTCATGTGCAATGCCCAGAGCATTATCAAGAATGTGTGTGCTGCCCGCCCTGGAAGCTATCTCAACTCCCACATCTGGCATTTGTCACAGCTGTATCAGGAATTTGCCAGTAGGGGCATCCTGTATGGTCATCTGGTGGGGGATGCTGGCTATGCACTGGAGCCATGGATGATGATACCCATCAGAAATATACGCACACCCAATCAAGAATGCCATAATGAGGTACACACACAAACCGGGATCATTATAGACCATGTGTTTGGGATGCTCAAGTCACAGTTCCACTGCCTTGACATATCTGGTAGAGCCTTGCAATACTCTCCAGTCATATGTGCACACGTTCATAGTATGTGCCATGCTACATAATATGATCCTGTGGAAACAGCTGCAGCAGGAACAGGATGGGGAAGGGCCACACAGCCCCACACCATTGCCAAGGTCTCCACAGGCACAGAGGGACTGGAGGAGGAACCCTCTGAGCCAGCTCCTGTAGGCAGATGAAGGCGTGCCCAATATGCCCTGGCCTTGGCAACAAGCACACACACTGACACTGTAGGGACCCAGGGACTGACACCTCTGTCTCGCACATACAGTAAAATGGATGACACGCACATCCCACTACCTGTAACTTGACATGTATAAGCAGTGTACTGTGTGCATCCAACACAGGCAGCCCTCAAGCACTGTCCATACAACCACCACAGGCACAAGGAAAGCCAGCCTTCTTAACAATAAATGAATGGATTAGTATGTTCTGGAAGCATATTTATGGTATTGCTGCATGCATGCAAGGGAATGGGGTGGCCTACTGGGATAGCAGCAGACAACTGACAGCTGTGTGGGACACCAGGAAATGTCTGCCCAATACTGGCTTCCCCAGAGAATGCAGTAGTCTACTAGGTGACAGTTGTCACTGCAGCATAAGTGGGGGGCTAACAAACTGGGGGGATCATTGGTTACATGCGTGGATGTCAATGTGTGGGTCCCATAGTCACCCCTCAGCCTCACCCAGCAAGTCATCCATAGAAAACCATAAATGAATGTCTGGCAAAGGCCCACAAATGGGGACAATGATGAACCCCCCCCCCTACAGACTTACACAGTGATAGCATAGCAGGTCTTGCAGTTGCAGTAAGGCTCTGAAGGGTAAGAAATCTGAAACTCAAATGTATGCCATTACAATCTGACCTGTGGACTGTAGTGATATGCCTCATGTTTTCAAGACAGGGCACAATACTATGCTAAATGGAACCAAAATGTAAAGCATATATCAGCACAGTCTGTGCAAATATGTACAGTTGACAGGTGTGCCCCCCCCCCACATATTCCCACCGAAATGCAGTAACATGTAAGTTTGTGGGGAAATAGCAGCAGAACACACTTTGCCAGGCCTGTCCCAATACACATGAAAACATGTTTCATGTCTACAGTATGCGGGGGTCAATGAGCTATGTGTATGTGTGGTTAACACTGTCAGGATCTGGCCAGCACTTACTCCTGGCTGTTGTGTTGGAGTGGCCTTGGTACAGTGCTGTCTTTGACAGAGCCATGTGCAGATAACTGCAGTATCAACTATTATGCATGTCAGCTACACCTGCTGCTCTGCCACAAACATACTGGAAGTCACAGTGATATGTGGAATATACTACACATATAATGAACATGTCTGCATGGTAGAATGCATTCTGTACCCACACCCATACCTCCCAACCTCTGACAGCAAGACATCTGGACAAAGTCAGAAATGAAAGTGAGACAAAGGCAGAATGATAGGTATGTGTTGTAAATATTGCCCTTACATACTGTGAAAGTTGGCAGGATCAGGGGTGTGCACTAGTAGGAATTGCCTGAAGGTTAAGTAGTCTGAAACAGTAATGTCTGTTATGATTTTATAACATCAGTCTTCAATTATATGTAACTAATTTGTCATAGACACACAAGTTTATGTAGACTGGACATAACCTCTAGGCAAATGCCTGGACAATCAGTCCAAAAATGTACAGTTGAGAGGTATGGCCGCACAAGGATATGACATCTTAGGTAAGAAAGATACCACACAAGCAAGAGATCCCCAGCCAGTATATCACCAAGTTGCTGGACTGTTTACACAGCATCATCAGTCAACTGGATGTAGCCACACCTCCCAAC
This sequence comes from Protopterus annectens, assembly GCF_019279795.1. Taxonomy (NCBI): domain Eukaryota; kingdom Metazoa; phylum Chordata; order Ceratodontiformes; family Protopteridae; genus Protopterus; species Protopterus annectens. The sequence goes on from NC_056739.1 coordinate 1,911,968,736, forward strand.
TGGCCTTATTGGGCAAGAATGTACATACCTGGGCTCATAATATTGGTCTGTGCATCATACATCTTGTATTCCTCTGACAAAGCACTGTGATGATCTGAAGATGTCTGTCATTAGGTAATGACACCATACATTGCAGTGTCAGACTACAGATATGTCAAATAATTATGTCTGCTAAACAAATCCAGTATCCCTAGGAAAGTTCTGTTTACTCCTTGGAGGTATGGCTGTAGCTCACAAAACTCCAGGCCGGAGTACACCTATTTCTGGAATGGAGTCTCACTCTCACTATAGAAGGTCACAATGGGCATGCTCCTACACTTAGAGAATCACAAACCATGTTGGAACCCACACCGGACTATATGACTGTATTGTGTATATATGTCTGTGTATACAGACAGCTATGTACACCTTAACTGTCCCTACACACACCCATCAGATAGGATTAACCTCAGCTAGCTTTATGTGGCTCAGATGTGATATATCTGCATCCGTTGCATATGATACACAGATATATATATGGACAACAGATAATATTTCAAGCATACGCACACATATATGTAGGAAAGTGAGAGACAGACAGTGATAGAGAGAGAGAGAGAGAGAGACACACACAGGTGGAAACACACAGAATGAGTCACATAAATGGATACCCTGAATGGCATAGAGAGATGTCCTGCTGTGGACAGTGGCATACTGGTTTTAACCAGTCACATGTGTGTGTGTGTGTGTGTGTGTGTGTGTGTGTGTGTGTGTGTGTGTGTGTGTGTGTGTGTGTGTGTGTGTGTGTGTGTGTCCGTAGGTCTTAGTATTTGGAGACTGTTCCCACTCAGTACACTTCCCATTACCCTACTTCACAAGAACTGCTGCTGTCATTCACCTTAGAAGTATCATTGGACACCTAACAGCCTTAAAAGCTCTGTAGTGCATGCGATAACTGCATAAAAATAACTAGCTAGGTAGAGGTTCTAATCTCAGTCCTAGCAAATGTGAGTATGTGTATGTGAGAATGGGGGAGTGTGTGTTTGTTTGTGTGTAGGAGAAACAGTTTTAGGCCATTCCTACCCACGGCACTCCCCAGTGCCCCATGTTAGCAGTCCTGCTGAAGTCATTCCCCTTAGAAGTACCTTTGCACAGCCCCAATCCTATAAGCTCTGTGGTGCATGCAGTAAGTAAGTAACAGCATAGAACAAATAACTAAGTAGGCAGGGGTTCCATTCCTGGTTCCAGCAAATGTGTGTGTGTGTGTGTGTGTGTGTGTGTGTGTGTGTGTGTGTGTGTGTGTGTGTGTGTGTGTGTGTGTGTGTGTGTGTGAAGGTGTTTCTGTGTAGGTTCATAGGGTAATGTATTTTGATGCCCTTCCCACCCATTACATTTCCTGTTGCCATACTTTACAAGGTCTCTTGATGTAATCATCTTAGACATATCTTGTGACACTGTTAAATCCTATAAGCTCCAAGGCATGTGTGAGAACTCTGTAACACTATAGCATACATAACTAAATAGGTAGGAGTTCTAATCTCAATACTGGCAACTGTGAAACTCTGTGTGTGTGTGTGTGTGTGTGTGTGTGTGTGTGTGTGTGTGTGTGTGTGTGTGTGTGTGTGTGTGTGTGTGTGTGTGTGTTTGTGTATTTGTGTAGGTGTTTGGGTAAGAGTAATATCCTCTGTGGGAGTGGGTTATACCATTTTGAGGCATGTACCACCCAGCACATTGCCCTACTTTACAAGGCCTGCTGATGGCAATCTTCCTAGATGTACCTGTATACATTTACCAGCCCTCTAAGCTCTCTGGTATGTGCAATAACTGTGTAATACTATAGGAGAAAAAGATAGGTAGGAGTTCTAATCTCAATGCCGACAACTATAGTAGTGTGTGAAGCTTATCCCATGAGGCTGTTGTGCGTGTAGGTTGTACCATTTTAAGGCCTGTTGAACCCCTAACCATGACATTACTTTAAAGACCCTGCTAATGGCATCTGCCTCGTATGCAGCATGTAACACTATATAGCCCATACCAGTCATCTGTACAGTTGTACATGGGATATTCACATGTTTGCAACCTATGTGTTGCATGTGTCCCCTGACAATGAGCATTCCTGTGATATCATTGCCAAACATGTCACAGTTATCATACTGACACACATGCCAGTATCAGACATCGTACCTGAATGACACATCATGCTAATACAAAGTCTGTCACACTATCACTTGTGCAGATATGTAGGAGCAGTAGACAAGACCAATCGCTATGTCTGGTGGGTTATCCCACCATCCATGAAGGCATTTTCAAGATTACCTGTTGTAAGAGGATGTGTGTTATGTCCCAGGCGTATAATGTATGTGAAGCATGGCATGTGTACGCAGCACTATAGTACATGCAAGTGGATATGTAGGGTTACTAATATGTCTATTGGCAACTGTGCATGTGCTTCCATATGCACAGCCCCTGTGGCTGTCTTCAGTGTGTGTATGTTATGGCTATACCATGTTGCGTGCCTCTTCCACCCTGTGAACTCTCCCATTGGCAAACTAGTGTCGGCCCATACAGATGTCATCCACCATACAAGTGCAGTTACATAGTTTCTAACACCAAGCCACTGTGGTGCAATGGTCATATCACTGTGTATTGTACATTAATAGATGGGTAGGTCATCCATTCTAAGTGTCACCTCCATGTGCATGTGTGTCTCAATGCATGCCCCCATGCAGTGGTGTGCGCACATGTGCGCATGCGCATACGCGCGCGCGTGTGTGTGTGTGTGTGTGTGTGTGTGTGTGTGTGATGGCTCTAACATGTTAAGACCCTCTGAACCCACTATTGCCAATTCTAACAACCCCTGGAATTGTCACCCACTTCAATAGTAGTGGCAGTAACTGCCACACTACAGTGCCGGTGTGCTATCTGTGTTATGTATCTAGCACTATCGTTCATAAGACTGTGCAGGTAGGGGCTGTGCTCAGCCCTTCATCAGCTACCCCATGTACAGGACTATGACTCGGTGTGCACTACCAGCACGAGAGGCAGACATGTGTATGGGTTAGGAGACACACATGCTGGTGATTGTCAGGTTAGACTAACACAGCCTGACCTGTGCTAGGAATACATACCCCAAACCTGTTATACACAGTACCAGGCAAACAGGCAAACTCTCATCAACGGCATAATGGTTGAGTGGATGTGACAGAAATATGAGGGGCAACAGGTGCTGATAGCTGAATCTGTTGCAGTGAATATAATGGCTAATCTGGTGAAGGACCTAGTGCCAGTACTCAGGTAACCTTCCCTATATATGTGACCCTGTGGGTCTACAGAACACCCAGGTGACATGTAAGCAGGCTAAGTGGCTGTGTCAAGGGTATGTATGCAAGGTCACACTGTCTGCCACAATTGCCCATCACACACTGTTACATGTACATGTACAGCTGTTCCTTGGCTATGATAAGGTGACTGCATTAACACTCCGCCTTACCCAACATTGCTACTGCCAGCAGGCCCACAGCCTGCAGACACACAGACACCTGGAACACAACCAGATTACAGTATGCGACCCTACAGTCAGTCAGCAGTACTAACAGCAATAGTGCATCATGGCTAACAAGGTACATACTCTTCAATGTGTACCCATAACTACTACCAGCAGACAGCCTGTTACACAGCATGACATTGCTCCACTGTACCATAGTCACCCTGTGCATCAGACCCATATGAGCATGTCTGTGCATCAATGGAATAGATAACAGAGTTGTGGCACACATATCATCACATGCATAGGGTGTGGTGTTGGATTGCCAGAGGCCTGTGCTGGGCCATATGGCTGACATCATGTGTGTGTCTGGAGGGGTGATGTTCACCTGGGCTGTGCAGAGGAGCTGTGCATGTCTGGTGGTGAATGGCTGGGATAGGGATGTGTGAGTGCTTGTCTGCACACCTGTAAGCAATGTGGATGCCCGACACAGGTCTATGTTGGACAGCTGTGGACCATACATGGCAGGATTTATGGGACATTGTCTCCTGACAGGGATGCAGTTACTGGTCCTGCCAGTAGTATCACTGGCATCACCAGTCCCAAGACAGATGCACTACTACTCCCTGATGGTGACTGCTGTCTGCTGGACCTGTGTCCCTGAATGGACTGGCCTGGACAATGTGCATATGGCCTGCTCCGGTGTGGTGTGGACAGCACCCTGCCTTCAGTAGTGCTGTTGGCACTGCCACTATTGGACTGTGAATGTGCATGACCATGTGGGCTCACAGCTGTTCATGTCACTGACTTACATCCACCTGACCAATGCTCTACTCCCACCACATGCTTGAGCACAGACAATGCATGGTCAAGCAGTGACAATGTCTCACCCCACTGTCTATCACCAACATTGGCTGGATGACATATGGCTTCATACCTGCCGTGGAAGTCACCATGCATGGCAGGGAGCACTGCATGCATGACCCTGAGCATCTGTCTGGTGTTGCAGTCAGTACATGCCTGTGCCTCTATGATGGAACATAACATGCATCTGGTGACACCTGCTGTGGCACTTGTGACAGGAGCTTGATGGGCAGCGGTCCTCTGTTGAGCACCCTTGTCCATCTGCCTGTGTGTGACCTAGCCTGCCCTCTGCCTATGGCTGGTGTCTGCAGTCACGCTCACCATACTCAACACACCAGCCTTTCCATGCCACCACCGATACCCTGTCCACTATCCATGGCTGCTAGGGACTGGGCATGTGTGGGCATACTGATTGTGTGCAGGGACATGGTGGGTGAAAGCAGGATGCAAAACAATGGCACGGGTCCAGGCACCGATGATCTCACCTGTGCATCACTATGACCACCATCATCATGGGAGTCCACTGAGACAATGACATCAGGTTGTGAGGTGGAGGGACAACAGCACCTGTGTTCACCTGTCAGGGGAACACAACCTATGTAAAGTAATACCCTACAGTATTACACACACACACACACACACACACACACACACACACACACACTCACACACACACACACACACACACACACACACACACACACACACACACACACACACACACACACACACACACACACACACACACACACACACACACACACACACACACACACATGCACACACTCCTGGTACAGTATGGCACAGCTGTGACAGCTATGGGCCTGTCAGGGCAGACCTTACAGTAGTTCTGCCTGCTGCAATCCATCTCTATCACTGCTACTGTCCGGCCCACAACAAAGGGTGACAAATCCTACTGTGTGATGGGCCTAGTAGCAGAATGGTAATTGTGGGCAGGGCCAAGGCTATTGGAGTGAGCTACACAGTGTCATCACGTGCATATGCACATACTCTAGCAGCTGACCTACTGCTATACAGACCACACACACTCTGACAAGGTTTAATGATATGTGATAAGTGATGAGGGGCAGGACTATACATTATCACTGCAGTACATACACAGTTCAGACTCACAGGGATTAATTTCAGACAACATTGCAGGACAGTCTGCAATACATACAGGACACATGTAAAGTACTAGGTGCATAGCCTTATAAGATGACACCAGGCTATTGGCCCTGTTGCCCTGATAAGTCTGGCCCAGACTTTTTCCCATGCTCCTTCTAAGCCAGCACCTGTTTCCCCTGTCTATTTGGGACACATGCAGGATCCCAAGGGTGTCTCATCAATTTCCCATGCAGTTGTCCAGCTTCCTCTTCCAGAGGGCTATACATTTAAACTGCTAGACATGGGGAGGGAGTGTATTTTACAGACAGTGTATTGTGTGGGACACCACACTATCCTGCCAAAAAGTATTATGCATGTTACAGACCACGTGAGGGCCTTGTGTGCATGATGCGTGAGTGCAATATGTCCTACACATATGCAGAAATGCCATCAAGTCTGCTTTAGACATGGGCTTGTATGCCAGACATTGGTCACCTATGATCAGTCTGTATGAGACTGATTACAGGGACAGGGCTTTCAGCCTACTGTATAGGATAGGTGTCACAGACCCTGAAATTGCCTGGTCAGGAGCCTCTGTGGTCTCTGCAACTGTTGCATTTGCTTGGCAAGGTACATGCCAAAGGAGCCATTGTACTTGGTAATGCATCTGATGAGGAGGGAGTACAGAGATTCTGTGGCTTCCTGATTCCTGGATGACATACCCATGTTTGTGAGATGTGCCATATAGACAGCCTTCTGTACAATGGTGCCCACATGGTGGGAAACTGTCAAGTTACTAACAAACTTGGTGCAACAAGTCATCTCACACCTGATTGTATGCTCAGTACATTATTACTGTCATACTTAGTGTGGATGACATGTGCCACAGCAGGGAGAATGATGCCTCTCCTGACATTCATTTTGTGGTAATGCTTCTTGCACCAGTCATTAATTGGGTGAGTGCCCCTTGGGGGATGCTCACATCAGTAGGGGAAGGTAAGACAGTGGCCATCTTTAAAGCATCTGTACACCTGGTCAGCCACAGACCACTGCTTTTGTCCTGTACCTCACATATATTTATCTGAAATAGTAGAGGCCCCCAGACTGATCATTGGGGCACACCACTTTGAAAGAATCTACTACTAGAGGTGGGTTCCACTACTTTGACCGAGGGGGTACTATCTTTGCGCCAGTCAGCTACCCATCTGACAACATGCAGGTTGTTGCCTAGCTGTGTAGGGGTATGTATCCTGGCCACCTGGGGATTATTGTGAGAGGATAGGGCTAGGTGAAATTAGGCATTGTTCAACATCTTCCTCTCATCCTTGTGTTTTTTGACCACTTTAGAGAGATCGACCAGGTTTAACAGACCTGTTCTCCCTTTGACAATACCATGCTGTGTGGGCTTAGGGATTTCAATGTTGTCAATGTCCCTGTTCATAATTTCCTTGATATTGCCTTCCATGCCCTTACAGAGCAGGCTAGTTAGCCTGTTGTGCATATGATTGCCTGGTTCAGTGGATTGCTCCACCTTTATGTATAGGGATGACAGTGGCTATCCTCTGTGCAGATGGAATGACAACAGTGCTCAGGCGGTGGTTGACTGTAGTGCGGCATGGATCTGAGATCCCATGCCTGTGTTTATGTAGGATGCAGCCAGGGATAGTATCAGGCCTATGGAGACTTCTGTTTGCTGCCTTTGAGAGGGCATTATGGACCAGCTTCCTGATGATGAGGTGAGGGGGCAGCTGCTGTGCATGCATATGTGTACCAATGAGGGGACAAGGGGGTGATGTTTACACTTTACCTGTCTGCAGCTGGTTGCCTATATCTATGCCATATGTGTGTGTGGTGATATTGATCACCACTACAAAGCAGGTTTGTATGTTGACTCTGGAATTGCAGACACCTGAGGGGAAGGCCTAGTGATTAACCTTGGTGAATGTGTCCAATTTGCACTCAAAGATAGCCTTAGGGTAAATCACCTGTGGCCTTATTTACTTGTGCAGACCAAGATGACATTGCTTCAAATGAGGCACCTGTTACTTCTTGGCCCATCCGTAGTTATTTCCACCTATTATGGTATTTGTGTATTGCGGCTGTCCAACATGGGCATTTACCCTACCTTGAGGGAGATGATGTTGTCCTGTCAGGTATTGCTGAGTCCATACAGCTATGTAGGTACCCACATAATATTGTGGTGTGGGCCCGAACACTGCTCCTAGTTCCAACAGATGGGACATTGGCTGTACATCTACTTCTACCTGCTCTCAGGGGATTTATAGTAATTTGTGTACAGTTAATTCTGTCTGACACTGTAAAGGGGTGGGCAGGGGAGATGGTGACCTGAACAGTGATGGCTATGTGGTTGGACATTACCATGGAGGATGGCACTGTAGGAGTGCTACTGTGGCTACTGATGTTGGTTAGGACCAGGTACAGGTTATTTCCACCTGTCTTAGGAGCATTGATCAGCTAATCTACTGCATTGCCATTAGCAAAGCTGGGAAATCTATGTGTGTTCATGTTCAGGTGGCATAGGTCATGCACGCTATTGTTGGGTATTTGAAGTCACCCAGGAGCAGGGTAGATGATTGAATTGTGACAGATTCCAGCAGAACCCAATAGATGTGGTGGGTGTCCAAAGTCATGGTTAGAGACCTGTAGCTAGCTATGATTTGAGTAGGTGTTTTATCAACTGTTAACTGCACTCAGGATATCTCCTGTGCATCATACTGTTTGGCCAGCCTGGAAGTGTGTATGTGTATGATAATGTTCATCACTCCACCTCCAGTGGCTTTGCAGGCCTCCATTTGGGGTCTTAACGTATGATGAGATGAGAGACCTGGCATGGTTGGTATGCTCTCCCCAGCTACAAAGCAGGTGTCAGTGAATGCACAAATGTTGTCATCCTACAGGACAAGGTATGCTTGCATTCACATGGGTTTCAGGGTAAGACACCTAGCTCTTGTTAGAGCAAGACATCCATACAAAGGCGCACATCAGTGGTGGGCAAAGGCCAGTAAATAGTGTCACTTTATGAATCTAGCTAAAACGCACTTAGTTGCCAGCAAAGACAGTGTCACATTCACAGGTCTACTCTACATTATATGCCATCTGACAATCAAATGTATGCTAATATTTTATGACTTCATTCTTTAATGGGTTGCCAGTGGTGCCAGACAATACACAACTGCATGAGGCATTGACTACAAATGTGAGGCAGCCATGTTGTCAGTATGCAAAACTCTGGACAGTTGTCAGGTATGGGCTCAGTATATCACATACAGTTCAACACACACATCTGCACCTGTTGTGTACTATGCACATACCCTATATAAGTCTCTTACATTTGTAAGGCAAGTATATGTATCAGAGTAGCATTCACAGGTGACATATGAATAGCTGCAACATCCCAGGTAGCTGGCCTAGCAGTGACACACTCAGTATTGGACAACAGACACACCAGTAGTAATCATACATGAACTGACCTTTGCTGGGGTGAGCCTATGGCAACAGATGTGCTCCATGTCAATGCGAACAGAGCAAGTCGGAATGGCCATAGGTGCCAGACAGCAGCATGCGAGTCCAGCAGGTCTTGTTGCGGCCTAGTGTTTAATGTCCCATTTGACACCATTGCATCCCCCTTCTGCATTCCGTTACAAGCTTACATGATTGACATACCTGTTACAGTGCTGAAGAGTTTCCTCACAACAATGCAAATGGTTAGGTTTGTGTAGTCACAGTCTGTCTTTATGTAGATGGGTTGAGACCTGTGTTGCATAGGCACCAGCTTGCCTTTTGTAGGTATTGCTCATGAGCAGGTGATGGCCTGTGCACAAATCTTTGGCTTCCACTTGCTACTTGCATCCAGAGTAGCTGTGTTGTCTTTCCATTAACCAGTACCATAGCAACACAGTGCTATAATTACATCCTTTATGTGGGCCTTGCCCCTTTTCCTTGCCTGTGTGAGGGACATTATGGAGGTGTGGGGGCTACAGCTTTACAGACAGTAGGTGGGAATACCTCTCAAGACAGGACATGTGGAGACTGCCCAACAACATGGAGACAAAGCTCCAGAACTGGGTACAGATTGTAAGTAGTGTTGTTATACACATAGAGGGTTGCTAGATTAGCAGGGTTTGTCTAGACATGCATTTTCTGTGTGACTTGACATCTGACAGTGATATGTCTTTGACTTACCTCTCGACTGTCCTGATGTCCACAGACTGCCCAGAGGCTTGCCTGTTATGTGTGGTCTGTTCCTCATATGTCTGTTTTTGTGGAATCAGTAGGATAATGTGAGGATTGTAGTCATTAACTGTTGACATCCATTGGTGTTTCAGGCATCATATCCTTCAAGGATGAGCTATGTCCCTCTTTCCGGCCCCCTGTCTCCCAAGTATGTCATGCTTTGTCCAGATGTCTTGCAGTAAGAGGTTCAGAGGTATGTATTATGTTATTTAGTGACTACACTCCAGGTATTGTCCCAGCGACTTAGAAGACTCCTGGAAGTGATATGCAGCAGTGGACATAAATATGGTCCCACACCCTGGACATTCTGTGGAAACCTGCACATATGAGAGTTATGTATGTCTGGCCATTGTTAACAGACTGCCAAGATTGTGTAGCAGTGTTGTGTGTAAATGTTTGTTGGGCTGAGTAGGGAGAGTAGCAGATGTGAGTGTTATAGATCCTTTTTCTATCTGACTGTGTATGCTACTATGGTTGCTGTTGGTCGATCAGGTGTATATGTTTGTAGGGGCAGAGTAAGAAATGTCCTGTAACACCTTAGGATTCCCAGTAGACTGTGAGCTGGGCCATTATATGTTGGTGTAGTGTGGTACTGGCAATCAGGGTATGTCTGTTCAGTCATTCTACTATACAGTTCATTTGGGGTACTGGTATGTTGCTGTGACTGTGATGCAAATGGTTGTGGGTGGACATTTTTGCACCAATATCTGCTTTCACTACAGTTCCATCCATGTAGTGCATGATATATTTGGATGTACATGGGTAATTCCCCATAGCTGAATCGGGGTAGTGTTGCGTTGGTCTTACTGTCATTCAGAAGGTGCTGGATGCCATGGTTGGAAGCTGTCATGGATTTTTATATTCTGTTACATGACTGCGGTCATACCTCTCCACTGTCCAGATGCGTGGCTCATATGTTTGGTCTGTTGCCCATATCAGTTATGGGTTTCTGACAAATCACTTGGATGATGTGAGCATTGACATTAGTAAATAATGACATTCATTTGTGTTTCAGACCTGAAATCTATCTGGAATTGTATGCAAAAGCAAGCCATGCCCCTCTAGCAGACATCTACATGTATGACAGCCATATTTCAAAGATGTCACTATTGTTTGGCCTTTATCCCCACACTTTGTTGGGCTTTTTGCAGATATCTTGCAGTAAGAGGTCAGTTATATATGTATATATATATATATATATATATATATATATATATATATATACACACACACACATATATTCATAGGTTCATAGGTTGGTACTAGGCTATTGGCCCTAAGGCCTATACAAGCCTAGCCTTAACAATTCCCTGGCTATTTCTTCCCACAATATTTACTTCCTCTGGACCTCTGTCTAGCAGGGTGACTGATGTGATCCCCAGGATAAATTTCCTATCTCTCATCCAATCTTCATATATATATATATATATATATATATATATATATAATGGTATCTATATATATGTATATAAGAGTACTATGGATATATAATTTTGCCTTATGTTAAATGATTGTCGTGCATGATATGTTTGTTAAAACATTGCAAATTCTTGCAGCTCAGATGTAGTAGAGGTATGTTGCTGTGATTGTAGTGCACAGGGTCCTGGTTCCAGACTTGGAAGTGATGACTTTTTTCATTAATGTTAAATGACCAGAATGCATGATATGTTTGTAAAAGCATTACAGATTCCCACAGCTCAGATGGTGTAGTGGTACATTGCTGTAATTGTATTGCACAGTATCCTGGGTTTGTGACTTGGCAGGTTGAACTATAAAAAGTACTGTCTGTGTTCCCACCTGTGTGGTTGAAATAAGGCCATATTCCTGCCCTTTGCCATCATTGGCTGATTTTAAAACTGTTGAGCGCAGCTTAGCAGTACGCAAACCTGGTAAGCTGATTTTAGCAATGTTTAAAGGGAAAATTGTGGAGCATTGCTTAACAGTGCACATATCTGCTTAGCTGAGCTGACTGCTGCTTAGCATTCATGTCTAAGCAATGCTTAAACCTGAGCACTGATAACCATTGCTCATATTTAATTTTTACAAATAGCAGAATAATGACTTCATTTAGTAAGTGTATATGCTTTACTTTACGTGATGTCCCTCTATGTGCTTTCATTACATTACCAAGGGGTGTGACTATACTGCATGGGACACTTGTGTATACATGGGTGATTTCACATGTTATATGCACTCACACTTTTATTTTAGACCAGCTACACTACCCTTATTTGCAAATATCAATTACTACAACATTTAAAAAGGAAATAAATAATTTTAACACCACTTTCCTATGTAAAAATAAAATGCCTGTCTTGGGACTCGAACCATGATTGCCTGCATACAAATACAGGACTCTAACCACCACACTATACCACCGGTCAAATTTTAGCTGTATATTTTTATTTATCTCATCTGGGGTGTTCAAGCAATGCTGGGCAGAGGCCCATAACTTGCACACCATTCAGCTATGCTTAAACATACCATAGTATGGAAAAAAAATATTTTTAATTATTTATGGCCTTGTACAGCTTTGTTACTCTAGGAGGTTAACAGGTATGTGAGGCAGGCATCTGGGCATTCTGCCGAAACCTGTACAGTTAATGGCTATGGGCATATGGCACTTTCATATGGCAGACATTTGTGTTTCAGTCTTCATACCCTTCAGGAAGTCTGTGCTACTGCATAACTTTTATTCTATCAGCTTTCCAGGTTTCTCAGTGCAATATGTAGGGAATGTCCCTATTCGTGTGGCTTTGTAAACCCATCATTTATGGCTTTGTACAGCTTTCTTGTTCTAGGAAGTTAAGAAGTATGAGAGGCAGGCATCTGAGCATTCTGCAGCATCCTGTGCAGTTAATGGCTATGGCTGTATGGCACTTTTACAATGCAGGTTGTGTGTGACAGAACCTGTCACACACCTCCTGCAGTGTTTTTTGCTCCCCTAGCTATTTCAGTGTCTACGGACACTGAAATGCTTATTTTATATAATTCCGGTGTCCGTGGACACTGATATACTTTTAAAAATTGCTGGAGGGCACTTTCTGAGTGCAGTGGGGCATGTTAGATGTGTGTGGACTGCTTAGATATGCCCCCTGCACTCAGTAATCCTTGTGTACATTTAGCCTTAGCAGCAGCACACCTTCATGAATATGCAAGGTGCACTGCTGTTAAAGCTAATGCTACATGGACACGGTTCAATCCATGCAGGAATAGCAGTATTCCTGGTCCATGCTGGAATAGCACTATTCCTGCATGGAGTTTATTGAATCCAGGGGATCGTCTTCTTTACTAAATCTTTCACCATCATAAATTTGTTATATGCACACTTCTCTTTTGCCCTATAAATCTAATACATAGCTCTTAATTATTTCATATATTCCTGCTTGCTTCTTAACTTCTTTCTCTGCTTTATTTTTTAATTCTCTTACATTTTATCTTTCATTATTTTACATGAATATGGTGCTACTTCCTCTTTTTTCCCTTGTGAGCAATATTTATGCTTATATAATGAGTTATTTTTTCTTGATTTCTTTTGTGTATTTCTCTTTCCTTTTCATATAATATTCTATCCTTTTCCACTAAACTTTTAAAACATCTTCACTTAATACTCTGTATTCCTTTTTCTTTTTCTCTTCTACACATTCTAAAAACACCTTTTTATATTTCTTTTAAATTGTATCCACCAAACAGTAAAATTTTTATAGAAAGGTCCCATTCTAATATGTTGTTTCCATAATTCTATAAGCTCTTTTCTTTCTCCTATATTCAAGTCTTTTTCATTAATTATTTTTATTCCTATTTCTATTTTAATATATTCCCCATTTTCATGAAATTTTATCCAAATAACCACATGATCAGAAAATCCACTATATTTTATTCCTTTTTTAGTAATTTTTAAACTTTCTGATATTAAAAGGTAATCAGTTTATGTCTAGATGTCATTCCTTTTGTATGTCCAGCGTTTATTCCCCCATATCTTTAATTGTCCAATCCTCATAATTTCTGTAACTATTTTTAACATCACAATCCTTCTTTTTATTCCTTAGGTTAGAATTAAAGTCACCTGCCATTAGTATATCCATATTCACACAAACATAATTAAGCATACTTTTAAACATTCCCACTGGATTCATGAAGCTCGGCTTGCGCCGGCCGTGCGGCGTATATATGGAGTAGTAGCACCATATGCATATTAATGAAGGCGTGCAGCCGCCACATCCACGTGCATAGGAAATGTGCGCGAGTGCATGGGGCGTAACGAAGTTGCGGAGGGAAGCGTGTCAATGTCGGCTGTCGATGAGCAACCTAAACTGCTGAATATTATAGTCCGCCTGCAGTAATAATCGCACCTATCAGTGTCCATGGAGACTGAAACATATACAAAGCATGCAAGATAGTCCCTGAGAACAGAAAATGAAGAAGCAAACACAAATGCATGATAGGGAATAATAGGTCCCTACCCTTGAACAAATGACAGAAAAACCGTGTGCCCGTAGTCCAACGTAGTGTTGATAGCTATACCATGTGGAAGTGAAACATATCATATGCTAGGGCGCCGCCAGGAGGTACGTCCAGCCCAATGGAGAGGGTCACCAGCTGACCCATAATGTGAGGGAGGGTACATAGCTGTGCAGATGTGTCCATAACAAAATACACGAGGAGAAATGTAGATATATGTAGTGACTGTATGTCCGAATCATATCCCACAAGGGATGTAATAGTCACATACAAAAGGTATGTCTGTATCCCACATAACAAATGTGATAGGGAATAGAATACACATGTAAACGAATCAGGAGCATAGAAACAGCTACAACAATAAGGACACATGTAGGCCGAAAGGAACAGTATGACCCGTACCATCGACTAAGAATACCACCTGTCCCACTTTGCAAGTGACAGTACCGCTGCGGCCAGATGTGTCCTGACACAAGCTTGTAAACATGGCAAATGTGCAGAGATTATAGGACATAATTATCCCTCAGACGTCATGTAATAGTGGCACTAAACAGTTGTTCTCCACATGTATATTACATAAATGTCATAAGAAAAAGAATAAGCCACTGAAATGCTACAAGACTAAAGCTTAGATATAGGCAAGAGTTGTAAGTTCTATCTGCCGAACTGACTGTGGGTATGTGTCGGCGTGTAAAATGTGTTGTGTCCACCGCAAATGTTACATTGTGGCCAATTGAAAAGGTGGAAACAGTACCGTAGACTGTGGGGAAGCATTGTCCACAACAGTCGGATATGTGGAAGGAATAGCATGGACATAGGAAAAGGTGCCATTCCCCCAATGAGTACAACAGGTCTGCAAAACCCGGGAGTCATCGGTAGAAGCAAAACTAGTATGTGACACAGCCGAACGGGTAGTACCCGGGTATACCAACTAAGTAATGAAAGTGAAGTATGGGCATGTACCTATGTGTGTGAGGTATAGCACATGGGAAGCAAACATGGCAGGATAGTCCACACAACCATAAAGGTACCCGACACCTGTAGGGCAGTCAATGTGCTACTCTGGCCGTGTCATGGCCCAACAACAAAAGTAGTGAGCTATCGGATGTGAATAATTTGCATGTGAGGGGTGGATGGGTAATGGTAAAACCCGCAAGGGCGATACTGTGTCGTATGCAGAAAAGGTGAACCAGAGGTATAGGAGGGGGCAGCTGGTGAAGTGGACATAAACACAAAAACATGGAGAAACAGCTGCAAGACAAGCAGACAGGCCATAGTGTAGAACACAATCCCACAAACATATGTATCATGTAAATGTGTGATCAAAATGTATAGATATGTCACCGTCACATACCCACAGGTTGGTCCTGATGGAACTGGCCATAACAAATGCAACACACCTGGCTGCATAATGGGCTACCCAGCATACCCTCCACATCACACAACCCACCCCCGTAACAGAACATCCACCAAATCCACCCGTACGTGGCCCACTGGTTCGTTGCAGACACAGCTACACATACCGACCCCTACGCATATGTAGTAGGTATTGTCACCCTAGGCAGTGTCAGGATAGCAAACCATGTATTCCCTGCATGTTAAACCCCCTGCACATTTTCATAAAGCCAAAATACATTTCGATATCGTTTCTATGTGGAATGGTCCAATTTCTGGAATATCCCTTACGGGATAAGTAACCTGTGTAAATAGTAGAATGGGTATGACGACAAGATGTCCAATCCTGTACATATCTGGACACAAGTCAGAACGTGACGTAGAGGTCCAAGACACTGTCCAGACCTGAGTGGTCATGCATAACCTAGTACCCAGGATAAAACACCTTCCCGTGACGCACGTGTCCCCACACAAATATGCGGGAGAATATATTGCACACTCACATAGTGGCAAACGGCAGAAGGGTGAGGAAGACACCCAACATTAACAGGATAACCCTGATGAAGTGTGAGGGATACCTAGTGTGTGCCGGCATGACCGACCATACCTGACAACCTGTGTGAGCTAGATATCTGGACAGAGCCGGGAATACAAGTGAGACAAAGGTACAACAGCAGGTACAATATGCAAAGATAGCTGTTAGAAGTTATTCATGTATGTGCAGTCTGAGTACCCAGGAAGTCCACTGGGCGAAGAAGTGCCCAGTAACAGCGGAGGCCCGGGTAGAAAAGCTCCACAAGCAATACAAGGAAATAAAGGCTACATAATGTTAAAGGTAAAATACAAGAGTAAAAGGCATACAGTCAGGAAATACACATGCATAAAATGTGCATAATAAGACAGTGCAAATCCAGAGTTTTGTAGTGGTAATACAGAAATTTACAACAATGACATACTTGGAGTCATAGGTTCATAGGTTCATAGGTTCATACTAGGCTATCTGCCCTAGGGCATTTATAAGCCTAGCCAGAGTGCGTATGGCTTTCGCCACCCATTTTAAATTAATTTTGCTATGCCCTTTTTCGAGGTTAGTATACTGTGCCTCTGTCTAACAGTGACACAGAAGTGATACCTGGGGTAAACCTATGATCTCCCATCCACTCATCAAGATTCCTCTTGAAGAGAGTCAATGAGGGACTCTGCCTAACCTGGACTGGGATTTTATTCCAGAGTGAAGGGAGTCTCTGGGTTATGAATCTGTCCCTCCAGCATGTCCTATTTATTTCAGTGCTGAGGTTCAAGTCCCTCGAGCGCGTATCTCAATGGGATTTGGATTTTCTGAGGTGCAGCATGTCCATTAATTCCGGGTTGGACATGGCTTTAAACATCAGGCACAGATCGCCACTGAGTAGAGCTGGAGTCAAGTGAGTGTCAGCTAAGTCTGGTTAAGCTGGAGGGTAGAGAGGAGCAGGAGTATGGAGAGCTCAGAGGAGTGAGATCCCTAGAATGTATAACAGGTGCAAGCAGGAATATATCCATGTGGATGGATAAACATAGATATATCATAGAATGACAGTTTGCACAATGGAATTAATGTCCAGAGTATGAAGTCTGAAACTCAACTGTCTGCCAGCACGTCCCGACATCTGTCCCTAATGCCGAGCTACTGCTGTGCCAGAACACAACAGCGTATTACAGAGGTTCGTACCATATCACTCAACTGTCCAGATATTCGCAGAATGACCAGAGTGTTGGCTCATATTGTTGTGTGCCTCCGACAATCTGCGTCTGTCTGGTAAATAGGTGTGGATTAATGTCATGAAATAATGAGGATTAAGTATAACACTCCACATCCCGCAGAAGAGTCATGATAACGCAAAACCTAGTATTCTATCAACGTTATAAGCTTGTAAGGAAACTAGTTAAAATGTGTCCCTCTTACTCTCCCCATCATGTAGGGTTTGCACAGATGTGTTGCTCAAAGAGGTTGAGAGGTATGGTTCGTACATATGTACAGTAACAACCCATGACATTTTTGTAATGTGCAACTGCATACCTGTAGTCACAACATGTCCAAGAAAATAATCCCCGTATGAATGAATACAGGTAATAGTCAAATGTGAATGGGAACCCCCCCCCCCTCACCTTGGAGTATGGACCGTAACAACCCCACCCATAATATCTACAGCCAACAGAATAAGCTCCTGATAGGTGCCCAAACACATGTGTCTATAAATACAGGTAAAATGTTCATAATAGGGAGAAGCTCCCTGTCCACATGCTTCATCTGACATTTGAACTCGGCAAGGGAAGTTCCGTTCACCAGGCGGACAAGCCTATACAGAGATCACTACATGAACACCCTGACAATCAGTAACGTGTATGTGATACGACTATATGCCCTGGTGTTCTGCATATCCTCGGAGTGATTAACAATGCAGCTGGGGTCCACAGCAGTAGGCAATAGGGAATGTGTAATATGTACTACCGTGTTTCTCACAGCAGGGGAATGGATGCCTGTGTTGTAAGTGAAGCGGTGAGGCATATGTTGATGTAGCTAAGTACTATGGGTATGCATATCAATGAGGCAGAACAGCAACAGAATACTGTTTCCGGCATCCGTCCAACGTGAATGCAGTCCCGGTTGACCTACGACCACTGCAGATATCCCTGTAAAGTGTAATGAATGCGTTCATGCTGTACACACAGTTAAATACGTAAAGGTGAACTGTGTGTTTCACACCAGTCCGTAAACCTGACTACAGATAAGTAAGTGTTACGGTCAGAAGTATGAAAGGCCGCGCAAGCACACATATCTAATAAACAGATGTAACCCACAACATGTATATGCAAGTGCGCCTGTGCATGTGTGATCCGCTCGCAGCATAGTAAATGAATGCTGTTTCCCCCACGTTATATATACATGGCTCAAACCTGTTAACCCCGTAAAGTATGAAACCGGACAAAGCCATGCAAACTACTGGTACAAATAGGGACAATCCCCAGATATGTGCCAGAACAAACATAGAAAGTGGATAGAATAACGGGTGTGTCAGTAGCATGGATTCTCTGAAGGGTATGCAGTCGTAACCTGAACTGCTTGCCAGTATTTCCCAATGTAAGCCTTTAATGAAATGCCACTAAATTGCCAGATAGACACAAGGTTATGAAAAGCACACCGAAGATAAAGAGGCAACCAGCTGTACATTCTGCGACAATCTGTACAGTGGAAAGGTATGGTATGGATATAGATATATGTGTATACACATAATCCACTGACATAAACCAAAGCAAATTATGAAATGAGGACTGTACATGTATATATGTATACACAACAAACATATGTCCTGTAGATATGACATATGTACATAAATAGGCCACGGCATAGCTATTATGGGTAGACAAACAGACATGCATGAAAGGTGAATAAACCGCTGCTTTCCAAACCATTGGCCAGAAAGTGACAGTCCGGCAAGTTCTACACTTTAAACATGAATATAGGTGTCCATTGCAGGACCCCAAAAATTGATCCATATGTAGTGTCAACCGTCATTGACGCAAAAGAAGTGACCTCAGCAAATACGATATAGCTGTACATGCAACAGTAGCAGGTGCAAGGGTAATAACACATGTGTCGATAGAATGTATGACGTACAAACTGATATCCGGAGAGTGGGGAGTGCTTATAAGTGTCTCCACACTTTAGTACCGCTCACATTAAACATGTGTAATGGGTACTGTGGAGGGGTGTCAGGTATGGGAATCATGGGTATGCAGAAATGGGCCTAGGTGTTGTTTGGCACAGATTTATTAGGTCCGCCCCGTGGGAGTGATGTGGGTATAGCACACGCCTATATTCTCAATAATGGGGCAAACCATCCACTGGATATTGCGTAAACCATTGTGGCAATATGCAGGGCCTTATATCAGTGTCATGTAGGCGATTATCATGGATGGACATGCGTACGACCAAGATGGTAACCATACCTGGCAAACTGTCAGAATAAGACAGCTGCACTAAGGCATAGTACATGAAATACAAATAGGGACTATATTAGATATACCCCAGACAAAGTCAGAACATTGATAGAATACTGGCGTAGTGAGGAATACGAATGTTATGAGTGTTACTAATCATGACATAGAAATGTCAGTCACTATTATCTAACCGCACAGTTCGTAATGCCTTGCCAGTAATTTACCAGAAAGGCACATTATTATGACAAATGTAACAAGAGTAAAGGTCAAATGTCAGGACGTTTACCCATAATGTGTACAGGTGAGAGGTATGAAGGTAACCTGTCCAAAATACATGTACAGAACTAGTGATACTAGGTGGACAGGTGAGAAGAAAGACGTCAGGACAAATGACAAAACATGTACAAGTCATAAGCATGTACTTCGACAAATGTGAATGACAACGTATGCCCTGTAAAAGTCAATGTGGAAGGTTAATAGACTCAAAAGAAATGTGTCCCTCAGGGTGTCATGCAGTGTCACCGTTACAATGTCCAGTCCCCCATACTCGTACGTGAGCTCTGCCACTGACGGAAAGCGCAAATACCGGCGTACACATAAGGTACATGATAGAATAATTAGTGTGGATAAGCAGCTGTTGGCCTTTGTGAGGAATACAACCCTCTGGGTGGGTGTGTCCTGCAATATAAATGTAATGGCATCTGGCCTGTGATGCCGCCATACAGTGTGTGTATTGGTGTCAGAAAATTGATATCTTGTATCAGACACATACTCCACAACTGTACAGATTTACGCAGAATGTGCAGAGTTTTGCCTCATATGTTTGGTGTGTTCCTCTTAAAATCAGTACCATTCTGGCAAATTCCTGAGAACTGAAGTCATTAAATAATGACAAACATGTGAGTTTAAGACACCAAATCCGTCAGAAAAGTCATACTAATGCAAAACCTATTATTGTGTCAACTATCTACGTTTGTAAGAGCAATATTTAAATTCTGCCCCTATGTGTCCCACTATCAGTTAAGGCTTTGTCCAGATGTTTGCTCTAGGAGGTGGAGTGGTATGATCAGAAACAGATACATGTGTGAGGAAACAGCATTATCGACTGCAAGATAACTCAGAAGGTATGAAAAGCGCTGCAGTAGGACGTTCAGTACTGTCCGCAGGTATGTGCTGACATGTCAAATGACACAGCAGTCTACATGAAGTATCTATAGGGCTGTCACCTTTACAAATGATGATAGTGGGACATACCCACAGCCATGCACACAGCACAAATAGACATACACACAGCAAAACTAGGCCATGATACATGAAGCCTCCGTGTCTGAGTAGAGTGAGAGTACAGCAAGGATAGATGTCTGCCAAGCTATACAGCAAACGCCTGTAAGGGCGTGTAACACCGCCCGTAACACGAACGTTGCACGGACAATGTTGGGATTTGCAACATACCCCATTGGTATGTGATAGCTATGCAAATATGCGATGCATGAAACAGTCAGCTGTCCATGCAAGAGCAGAGTTATGTGCAGAAATTATATATATATATATATATATATATATATATATATATATATATATATATATATATAGATGCAGACATACACACAGACACACACACACACACACACACACACACACACACACACACACACACACACACACACACACACACACACACACACACACACACACACACACGTGGCAGGGTTGTGAGCAGAACACGAACGTAACCACTGTACCACATAACAGCATTACGCAGTGACAGAACGTGCAACCGTGATTAGTAGATCACGGAAATCACACAGGCATACGTCTAGCCTGTAGACAGCGGCATCAAAGGCAAAGATGCCGCACAGATGTTATGGTGAGTGAATACTGTAAAAGCAATGTACTGTTGTCATGCAGCTGGAAACACACACACACACTTGGCAGAACTGGGAGTCAAACATACACCTAACTACCCTATCACACTACAGCATGACGCATTTGCAGAATGCGCTACTGAGATTACTAAACACAGCAGTCCCACAGGCATTCTTCTAGGTGCGTGTCGACATCCGCAAAGGCAAGGACGTCAGCAGGATATATCTGTGGTGTGAAGCGTCTAAAAGCATAACCTGAGTCCCCAGGTGGACGGGAGCATGCGCACACACACACACACACACACACACACACACACTTGGCAGAACTGGGAATCGAACATACACCTAACTACCCTATCACACTACAGCATGATGCATTTACAGAACGCACTACCGAGATTACTAAACACAGCAGTCCCACAGGCATTCTTCTAGGTGCGTGTCGACATCCGCAAAGGCAAAGACGTCAGCAGGATATATCTGTGGTGTGAAGCATCTAAAAGCATAACCTGAGTCCCCAGGCGGACGGGAGCATGCGCACACACACACACACACACACACACACACACACACACACACACACACGCACACACGCACACACTTGGCAGAACTGGGAGTCGAACATACACCTAACTACCCTATCACACTACAGCATGACGCATTTACAGAACGCGCTACCGAGATTACTAAACACAGCAGTCCCACAGGCATTCTTCTAGGTGCGTGTCGACATCCGCAAAGGCAAGGACGTCAGCAGGATATATCTGTGGTGTGAAGCGTCTAAAAGCATAGCCTGAGTCCCCAGGCGGACGGGAGCATGCGCACACACACACACACACACACACACACACACTTGGCAGAACTGGGAGTCAAACATACACCTAACTACCCTATCACACTACAGCATGATGCATTTACAGAACGCGCTACCAAGATTACTAAACACAGCAGTCCCACAGGCATTCTTCTAGGTGCGTGTCGACATCCGCAAAGGCAAAGACGTCAGCAGGATATATCTGTGGTGTGAAGCGTCTAAAAGCATAACCTGAGTCCCCAGGCGGACGGAGCATGCACACACACACACACACACACACACACACACACACACACACACACACACACACACACACACACACACACACACACTTGGCAGAACTGGGAGTCGAACATACACCTAACTACCCTATCACACTACAGCATGACGCATTTACAGAACGCGCTACTGAGATTACTAAACACAGCAGTCCCACAGGCATTCTTCTAGGTGCGTGTCGACATCCGCAAAGGCAAAGACATCAGCAGGATATATCTGTGGTGTGAAGCGTCTAAAAGCATAACCTGAGTCCCCAGGTGGACAGGAGCATGCGCACACACACACACACACACACACACACACACACACACACACACACACACACTTGGCAGAATTGGGAGTCGAACATACACCTAACTACTCTATCACACTACAGCATGACGCATTTACAGAACGCGCTACTGAGATTACTAAACACAGCAGTCCCACAGGCATTCTTCTAGGTGCGTGTCGACATCCGCAAAGGCAAAGACGTCAGCAGGATATATCTGTGGTGTGAAGCGTCTAAAAGCATAACCTGAGTCCTCAGGTGGATGGGAGCATGCGCACACACACACACACACACACACACACACACACACACACACACACACATACACACTTGGCAGAACTGGGAGTCGAACATGCACCTAACTACCCTATCACACTACAGCATGATGCATTTACAGAACGCGCTACCGAGATTACTAAACACAGCAGTCCCACAGGCATTCTTCTAGGTGCGTTTCGACATCCGCAAAGGCAAAGACGTCAGCAGGATATATCTGTGGTGTGAAGCATCTGAAAGCATAACCTGAGTCCCCAGGCGGACAGGAGCATGTGCACAGCCACACACACACAAACACACACACACACACACACACACACACACACACACACACACACACACACACACACACACATTCACACACTTGGCAGGTCTGGGAGTCGAACATACACCTAACTACCCTATCACACTACAGCATGACGCATTTACAGAACGCGCTACCGAGATTACTAAACACAGCAGTCCCACAGGCATTCTTCTAGGCGTGTGTCATCATCCGCAAATGCCAGGATGCCGGCAGGGATTGTATAGACAGTGTACGATCAGACATAGTACTGTCCCACGGTAGACATACACAAACACACGGCAGTGGTGTACTCGGGGCAACTATACATGTATGGAGCACTACAACAACAATACATAGACACAGTACGCACCACAGACAGTACACCCTTCAAGATAGTCACCCAGTGTGTACTTGGTAGGCATCCATCCTGACGTTGAAAACAGAAATCTGTTGCCTGGATGACCACCATGGCAATACAGGATGTCAACAGCCATGCCCATGCACAGAGGGACATCACCGACACAAGGTGTCACTGGACATGGCCGCACACCTGGTAATATACCTCAGTTCGGACTGTACTGTGTGTTGATCTACACAACGGCGTACTGGGCATGCTCACACACTTAGCTGTTGCAAAGGGCCGTCTTGCATGCAGATGGAGTGTAAACACGGAAGGTCTCAGTTTGGACTGTACCGTGTGTCCATCTACACAACTGTGTACATGGACTGTACTGTGTGTCCATCTACACAACAGCATACTGGGCATGCTCACACACTTACCTGTTGCAAAGGGCTGTCATGCATGCAGATAGAGTGTACACACAGAAGGGCACAGTACAGAAGAGCATAGTAAGGTATAACTGTCCTCACGCACAGGGCGGTCACACACATGCAGTGACCTGTACACACACAGCTGCCATCACAGCTGTCACAGGTGCAGGTCACACATGTACACACTGCAGTGTACACTGTAGCTGTCAAGTGATCACCCTGTCGTCGGTGCAGCAATACACAGCCTTACAGTACCACAACACCATGTGACACATGACCACTGGGCTGTACAGAGGTGTACACCAGCTGTGCAGAGTACACATGTACCGACAGGGATCCAACAGGTGTTATGCATTGCAACGATACCAGTATACATGAACAGGTCAGCACAAGACATACCAAGGCCCTTACACAGCTGTGACACATGACTTTTGCTGTACACCAATGAACACACATCTGGATATGTCATACATGTGACTGTGTGGATGTGTGCATGGACTGCACACACAACACATACATACATAGCATAGCCTTTGATGTACCTCATGCATAACAGTGGCCTAAGCAATGCTACATATGCAAATGGAAGGTGGGTCCATGTCTGTTGAATGCTCACACTACAGGGGGTAGCAATGTTGACCGGGACACATATCCTTGTACTGGTCGCCTGTGACACCCGTGATATCATACCACAGTCCATGTGTTATGTATGTCAACACACATGTCCAACAACAGCAATGCATACAAACATGGCAACAGGAGACACATGTGAAATCTGTACTGTGCATGCAGCAACCATGCATGTGCAGTGGCCGATGTCTGTAACATAGTTGCACCTAACTACGACATGCAGTCACAATGCAGCCCCATCATTGACACCTGTATACGGTGACATACAAACAGCACGTATGGAGGGATGTGTGTACATAAAGTGGTGAACCACCTGTGTAGATGTGTGCAGGGGGTGGCTCACAGTTGTGTCACACACCATCCTATCATGCCATGTGCAAACAGTATGCTATGTCACTGTTACGTAACAGTGCTGACATAACGCATACACAGCGGTCAGGTGTTACCAACTATATGTCACATGGCACCTGTAACACCTACAACCTCCCGTGTGCATATAGCAGCACAATTGCCAGACATAGCGTTGGTACACATAATGCAATCAATACAGTAATGTGTCCTGCTATGTATGTCATGTCTCTGTCCAGTGTAGCCTGTGGCACTGACCACATGCGTCAGGTGCAGTATATGTGCGGACATCTGTGTCATGTTGGTGTTTCCAACAGTCAGGTTGAGGGTACATGTAGCATGCTGATATTGCCAGACGTGCCTGTGAGTAATCCACAGTTACACGTGGGGGACTGCAAATACTGCTACCTGTATGCACATGCAAGTACACCATAGGAGGGAACCAGGGTATCACAACCAACATGGTGCTACAGATGCAACCGAGACACATACCGTGAACACATCACAATGCATGCTGCACCTGAACTACATGGTATGACCGGTGCATGTCGACAGTACACAACCTATGTCACATACACATCTCTCAGTATTCACACACAACCACTGCAAAATGCACATCCCTCACTATGCATACACAGGTAATATTACATACACCTCTCACTATTCTGTTCACCCCGTGCATCAGAATATTTGAGCATATCCCTGCACCGATGGTGTGGATGACAGGGATGTGGCACAGGCTTCATCATATGCACAGGGTGATATGTTTGCCAGGGGCATAGGCTGCACCAATGGATGACATCATGTGTGTGTGTAAGGGCCGGTGATTTGATTGGACATGTCTGTTCAGAATGCATGTGGATGTTGTGGAGCCCTACAGTTGTGTTTGCTGTGTGCGTGTATGTGTGTACACAGTTCTGCCATTTGTGAGGCCTACATGGGGTATAATTGACAGCCCCAGATTGTACAGACCAGGTTGTACAGCTCACTGTGTCCATCCACGGCCACGTGACCTGTGCCTGCCTGGGGTTGCACGGGCACTACCAGGTGGAGGTACAGAGTGGCTACTGTCCGACGACACATGTCTGCTGGAACTGTGTCCCCGCTGAGAACATCCAGGGCCATGTCCACCTGGCCTGCTGTGTTCTGGTGTGGACAGCGCAGCACCAGCTGCACTGCTACTGCTACCGGCACTATGGGAGCGGGCATGTGAGGTGGCACGCTCACGTTGACCTACACTAGGTGGTGTTGCTGGCCTACATCCACATGGCCTACGCCTCACTCCTACCAGATGTTCCAGCACAGACAGCTCACGCTCGCAGATTGCCATGCCACGGTCAAGGATTCCGACCATGTCACCCAATCGCCTATCCAGAACATCAGCAATCTGCTGTTGAGCATTTGCCAATGCCTGGATGTTGTCATTTAGGGTATGGATAGCAGCCCTCTGCAGCCACTGCCCTTCTCTGTTCTGCCATTCAGCACGTGCCTGTGCCGCCATTACAGTCTGGAACATGCGTCTGGTGATACCAGCTGCTGTGCTCTGTCCTGCAGGTGCATGTCTGCCAGAGGTCCTCCTACGAGCAGCACCGGCCACATGCCTGTGTGGCACATCTGCAGTCATTACACTGACACCATGGTGTGTAGACACACCTTCTGTAGCCACCACATGTTCCTGTTCCATGCTAACAGACGCTGACTGTCCTTCCTCTATGGCCACTGGTGATGCGGTATGTGTTGGCAGCAGAACTGTGTGTGGGGAAGAGGGGGACATAGCTGGGATGGTAACCATTGGCACAGATTCAGCCCATGACAACCCTGCCTGTACCTCATGCATATGTTCATCACCGCTAGTATCTGTGGGGACACTAACATCAGATGGACCGCAGGAGGGTAACGCACCTACATCACCTGTGAATGCAAAGAAATACTGTAAAGTACAATAGACACAGACACACACAGACACAGACACACACAGACACAAACACACACAGACACAGACACACACAGACACAGACACACAGACACACACAGACACATAGACACACACAGACACAGACACACACCCACAGACACACAGACACACACACAGACACACACACACACACACACACACACACACACACACACACACACACACACACACACACACACACAGACACACCATGCATGTGATTTGACAGATGGCATGCAGCATGCCTGTGATACAGCAGAGGGCATGCAGCTCAGACATTAATAGTGTTAGTAAGCATACCTCCCTGGGGTGCACACTACAGCAAGCAGGTGTCATATCAGTAGCCATGCAGTTCACACAATCATGGTAGTATGCATGCATCCCCGTGATACACCATGTGGCCCAGAACAGGATAACAGTACACATGGCTGACGTGACCTTGACATGTAATCTGCTGACATGTGCTTTAACATGCATACATGTTTGACACAATGGTGTCCTGACACATGTACAGCATCATAATGGGCTTCACATTGCAGTGTTGTCTGTATGCCCTACAGATAGAATGCATGTTTAGCAAATGTGCATGAGAATGGGAGGGTAGTGTGAGCCGTCTACATTGCTATACAGTGTGAAGTACAGACACTGTGCCATTGCATGGCATCATGAGGCATCTATATTGCTGTAGAATGCATAATATGTACACATTGCATAGCCATAACTGCATGCTATGACACAGTCGTGATGTTCAACAGATCGTATATGGTAGACTTCAGTGACACCTCCAGTAGCTGTGCACAGGCTTTTAGGATGTCCAGTGTACCACATCAACTGTATAATCGGTCAACTAAGGCTATAATTGGACCATGTGTGGACAATGTGCAACAGGGTGTATACACATCCCATGTACTGTGTGGCTACATGTCTCTCGACATCCCCCATGGCCATGTGTGCACATGTGTTGGCCAAATGTGTGTGATGGCCATCTATCTCACATGTCTGTGTTGTCCCATATGACATACACCCATAGATGTCAGATATGTCACGATCCACAGGGCTATGAAGACAACGGGTTGTATGTTTGGTATGTGGGGTATAGGTCATGCGATAGTGTGACAATATTGCAGACAGAACACTACGTGTCTGGGACATGTCTGGTGGCACATCACAATGTGTGCACCCAATGCAGGGGCATATGACACAATGGTGACACCTGTGGGCTGCCCATATCACAGCTCACTGTGTGGTACTGTGTGCGTACCACACATGTTGTTCCAATGCATACTACATATGCCTCCATTGTAGAACACCTCCACCGTTGTATGCACAGCTGACCACACATGTCGCAATGACAAGTACTGTGGTTTCAAGTCGGTGTATCATTTAGTTTGTATATATTGCACATGGGTGGCCTGTGTGAATGATGGGTGATGCGACCTGTATATCGTGACTGGAACAAACATCAAGTGTGCAAGTGTTAACTGGCCACATGGCAAATAGATCTACACTGTAACATGCCTGATACTGATGACAGTCTCACCTGCAACGGACTCATGTCTGTGCGGCACGCCAGAGGTACCTGTATAGGGGTGACACAGCAGTATGAACATTATCCATGACTGTATGACAGCCACAGGTTGCACTGTGCATGTTAACACATTCACCTGTGTAATAGCATATAGTATGCACATGTGTGCATACACAGAGTAGCATACTGTAGTATGCAGCATGTGTGTCCACATACCTTGCATATGTTGGTACTTTACATAATGTACAGTGACACATGCAACTAAATGGGATATAATAGCCATATGTGCAGTACTGACTTACCAGGCATCTCCAGGCTCATTGGTTGGGAGACACCC
This sequence comes from Protopterus annectens, assembly GCF_019279795.1. Lineage (NCBI taxonomy): Eukaryota > Metazoa > Chordata > Ceratodontiformes > Protopteridae > Protopterus > Protopterus annectens. The sequence continues at coordinate 1,911,997,617 of NC_056739.1, forward strand.
ACCTCCACGATGGCAGCTAGTGTTTGTGGATGCTGTTCCCTGGGTGTCCCCAGACTGGCCAGTAGCTCCTCGGTGTGTGTGAGTGGGGGCTGGGTTGGTGGCCCACCACCTGTTCCACCTTGTTCCCTGGCAATTGCAGTGGCATGCTGTTTTGCATGTCGTATCAAGTCCATGCAGTGTCTGCGCACCTGCTGGTAGGTGCGGATATGGCCACCCACATCGTTCACCCTCCTGCGTAGATCCTGCCACAGGTCATCCCGCTGCTGGGCATGCTGTGGCACATGGCTGAACAACAAGTCATAGTTCTCATGGAGCTGTGGTATGAGGACATCATCCTCCTGGTGGCTGTATGCTGGAAGGCATGTACGGGGCATTATCTGTAAGACATAATGATGGTGACAGGTCACAGTTTCAGAGATGTACAGAGATACTGCTGCACATACATTTCTATGACATCTACTACATCTGCACAGTTATCTTTGCAAAGCATCATGACACTGACACGACTGACGTGTTTGTGTCACACACATGTCACACCCATTATGCAGTGGATATCATCACCATATATGTGTGTCACCTTATTACAGTGTTCATACTCCATGTGAATGCTGTCTTGCTGTGGGCATGTCTATTTGCCTACACTTTTGTTCTTACCTATCTGCACATGCCTGGATGTGTCCACGGTAATGCTGTTGACCTTGATGCTGTGTATATGTCACATATCAACACAGACACAGCCGTAATGGACTTGAGCAGTGACAATGCACACATACGCATGGACACCTGTACATGCATGTGTTTTGCCATATACATCTACACAGCACTGCACAACTGTTCAACATCCTGCCATGGATCGCCTGTGTTGCACATGTGATAGACATGGGACAATGGCTAGTCAGACGTCATTCGTAGGGATGGTTATCAACCATAGCATGTGCGGGCATGGTTTCCAAGCTGTAACAGACAGCCATTATGCCACCGCAAGGTACATCAGTGCAACATTACTGATCCAGTCAGTTGATAGTACATCTACCATGCGGCCATCACACCATGTATGACTGGGATGACATGTGCAGCTTTGATGGACAGGGTTGTATGGTATGGCAGGAGTATGTCACATATATGGCACAGGGATCTGTCCAGCCTGTGGCGATCCTAGTATTAGGACAGTGGCTGTCCATGACATATGTCTTACAGATCAGGATATGGACATGTAGTATGTCCATCATCATGGTGTAGCAAATGTATTTCAGCAAGGTAGACAGCATGCTGCATAGTGGAGGTGAGGATTGTGAAGGCTGGTATCACCCATCCACGCATGGCCATTAACCCTTAAAGGTGGTATGTGATCCAATATTGGTCACCACAGTGCTGTATATGCCTGTCCAGTGATCTCCGTGCTCATGGATGGCACTCTGACATGACATGAGTACCTCATATGACTACCTAAGGGGCCTGGATATGTCACCAAGTCGGGGGGTGCACTGCACAGCACCATCCCTTACACAGTGTCCATAATGTTGACCACAGCCTAGGTAGTAGTTAATGGGAATGGGGATGTTCACCTAGCGGTGACAATGCTGGTATCAGCCATCAGACTGTGCACATATGTCACACACCTCACCCACACAGCCCATTCTGTATGTTGTTCACAACACTGACACAGCTATACTCATAGGTCATGGCCATTCACAGCCTTACATACACAGATGCCTAACATTTGTCTGTGTTGTATGGGCTACAATGAGGGTGGAGTACAACACATTAACCCTGTTCTACTGTAGCTGGCACTGGTGTGATGTGCACATGTCACTCTTGCACCTTTTGTAGTTGTGAGTTTGTCAACAGGCCACTGGTGGAACACTCCTGTGACATACAAAGGTATTTGTAATCAAACATCTGTGCTGTCTTATACATCTGTACTGCTAACATCTACAGTGATAATGGTTCATGGACCTGCACACCATACTCAGCAGGGTTATAGTGCGGTGCCACCCATAATGACTGTCATCACCACTTGTGGGTTGATATTATCCAACACCCTATCTGTATTGTATGGTCATGCTAGGCACTTGTTCAGAACTTGTGAGCATGTCATAAGCTACTGATTAATATAGCACCCATTCCACTCCATTTCCCACAGGTACACTGGCTGTCCTACACTTCCCAGCTTGCTTATGGTACAGCAGCTGTTGTACACACGTAACACACATATCCTGTGGGACATGGTTGTATATACAGGCATGTCCAACTGTCACGTACCAGTGCTACTGCCTGTCTATATGATGGATATATCGTACATGTGACAATAGAGCAATTGTCTCATGTACACATTCAATGCTCATCTCCCAACATACAACACTACAGCCTGTGGGGGATGCACTTCTGCAGCCGTGCTGGGGGCATAGCTCTCAAGTGTACCTCATTACAAGGAACGTACCTCATTTGGGGTCTTAAAAGGTGCATGTTCCTCAAGGTTCCACATTGAAAGGGTCTGTCACACATTGTTCATTGTTGGAAATTGTTTAACTGCTAGCCATGGCTAAATAGATGGGAATCATATTAATTCATTAGAATATCTTTTTTATACATAAAACCAGCCTATTTTAGCCATCATATGCCCTTCCTAGTTGAAGCTGTTAGTAAGCCAGTAGTAAGTGTTCCACGTTTTGCCCATTTGTCACACATTATGAGGGCTAATGTTCCTCATTTTGGGGACAGGAGGTTGACAGCTATGGCTGGGGGTAATGCTGTCACCCAGCAGCGGCCTTAGGTCAGCTGGTGCCCTAGGCAAAAAGGCTCCACAGCACCCCCCCCCCACACCATCCAGGTGCCCCCAACCTGGTCTACCTACACAAAATAAATACTGGAAAAGCACCCCTGCTACAGCGGCACCCTAGGCGGCCACCTAGTTGGCCTATGCCTAAGGCCGGCCATGCTGTCACCAACCCTGACTGCACCTGACAGTCATGTGGGGATGTGTAACATTCACAACAATCCCCACCCATCACATAGCCTCACATGATCTCCACCACAGGCCAGACCTATGAGGACAACTTGTGCAGTACATCTCCATACTCTGTGTAGGCACCAGAGGTTGCCCCCATCATGGAAAACAACATCACCAACTTATAGCCCACAGACTCATGTGTGTCCATCACATACAGCCAATAGGGAGTTATAACATTCACAACACACCAGTCATAGGTGACTCTGTAGGGAGTCACACTGCAGTTCCACACAGCAGGCTACACAAGGTGATAGTCGCTTACATCTTGCTGTCGGGTAACTGGTTCTGCAACATAACCTATGCACCCATGCCACACCTCACCAGGTACGATGTGACTGTCATTCTCCATGTTAGTGTGACTGCCCTGAGATGCCACTTCACAGACTACGTGTGCAGGGACATGCAATAGCTCACCAGTCTTATAGCCCTGAGGGTGTGGGCCAAGCCCTGGGGAGCATTATGCATTTGTCTGGACACGATACCACTGCACAACGACCGACTGTGTCACTTCAACAGTTGCCTATACTCCTATTGTCATTTGACAGGCATCTGGTATCTGTCCGCTTTGACTGCCCTGGTCAAACACAATGCTGTGGCACAGATGACTTGCACCTGTCAGCCCTGGGAGTACAGCTCACATGTAAGGCTCTTGCTGCTTCTATACTGCCTGTCTTGCACAGTTTCCAATAACAGTCACCAGCAGAACGGGAACTGGCAAGCATGACATGGGGTCATGTGACACAATGCTTGCATCTTCCTCTGTGACGCACGCAGGCAAGGTACACCTTATAATGCACCACTCCAATATCTCTGCAGTGACTGGGACCTGCCTCTAGGCTCTGCAGAGCACACTTGCAATGACAGGTTATAGACAGACCATACCTTTCAGGCACATACATGGACCGGCAGACCCACAGCTGAGGGGTTCCCATATCCCACTATGTTGTGCACACATCCTGGCTAGTTACTTAGCACAATGCATCAGCAGTGTCCACGTGCAACTAACTGTGTCTGGGACTGCTATACACATTGTAACAAGCTACAGAGTCAACATCATACCCCACGGTTAACATACCTCATTTGTTGGTATATTGGACAGTGGGGCTCAGACAGCTACTACTGATGTGTGACTGACACTACCCCACACTTAACTGGGATAGCCACACATGTACCGACACATCCATGAGTAATAACCTCCACTCCGCTGGATCAACCCATACACACCACCTCCAAGACCAAAATTAACCTTGACATGAACACTACCACCATGTGACTGGTGGATTCCGAACATATGCTAATCAACCTTGTTAGCCACATCCCGGCACCACACCCATCACAGCATACACAGTACATGAGTACTACAACACCTACTACAGACGTCTACTGACAGCGGTTGTTAACGTCATGACACCCGTGCAGATGGACGATGCACATACAAATGCTGAAACATACCCCAGTGCACTTCATTAGCATGTACACAACTGCATGGATCATGCTATTCCGCACAGAGCCATGATGGTACACACCAGATAACAGACGCCACTCTGGTGGTCATGTTCCATGGACATATGATGTACAACAACAGGTGTAGGCTGTTGCACAGTGGTGTACATTCCCATGGGTGGGGTAGCTCACTGGTCAGCCTTGGTAGGGCCACAGGATCCCTCATCACATACTCCAAGACTAGCTACGTAAACATTACTGCGACACATTCCGGGGTGTACCACCAGGCATTATGGTGGTATGTCAGTAGTCGATGGCAACACCCACATCTGCTGTCACATACAACAGTCACTCAGGAACATTACAGACCCAGGTGATGTTGGCAACATGCTGGAGGATGGATTCAATGCTAACATTATACCCTCTCACTCACTACAGGGCTCCAATCCATACAGGAACATTGTGGTGTCCCTGTGATCACACCTACACAGTACTAACCTGCACTCTATATGTCCTGGGACACTGGCCCCATGTCACCTTCCAATGTCCCAGGCTGTGATGTCCACAAATCTCTGAATGACATGTCTCCCCACTAGGCCACCATATTCAGTAATAGCCTTGTTTCAGACATTGTAGCCCCTGAATGGCACACAGCAGAATTTATCACACTACACACAGGTGGCACCACAATGCATGAGTGGGACTATAGTCCTACACACCTGACTGGACTGTTCTGCATGGCTATGGGGCACATCATCAAGGACGTCATTCACAGAGACATTGTTGGGCTCCCGTCCTTTGATGCCACCCGGGTTGGGCTTGTTAGGGCCAGAGCATGGCCCCTACACCTGGTGAACTCCTTTCATACAGTTACCAGGGCAGTTGCTGATGGTACGGGAGTCCACACATCCTACATTGTCCTCTCATTGCCTTTCAGCACCATTCTCCATTCTGGTATTGACAACATACACATCCACCTGCACATCGTACCCTATGTCTCAGGATATTATGCAATGTGGCTCATGGACAGGACACACACAGTGAGGCCAGCATACCATAGTACCTACTGCATGTCAGTTACATTTGGCATACCACAGTCCTCAGTCATAGGGCCCCTCATGTTCAGTATATGCTTCCCTGCGGTACAGGCTAGCACAGGGGACTTTCCTTGCCTAGCTTTACAAACCCCTGCATACAAAGCACCATGATTGCTCCACCAGCTGATACTGACTCCATCCATATGGGTGTCACTGTGACAGATACCTGATATGACTATCATGGCGTCAAGCTGCATGACACAAGGTGCATGAACATCACCTTTGCATTACACCATTCACCCACTGACTATCACATGGGTGGTAGTCCCCTACATACATATCACATTGTACATGTTTGCAGTACACACATATGTCGCACCCACTCCTGTGGTTACCGTATTGCCACTGTGGCGTGGATATCCTTCTACGTGGCCACACTTATCTGTACTGGGTGTGTAGCTGGTACATAGGCACCCATTGTACCTCTGAACTCAAGACTTCTACACACATTCAAGGGTACACCACCCCATTCAGGGTGTACCTTACACAACAGCTACAGCTTTACATACCACAACATTAACACGCCATGATGTTTACTGAGCTCCGACAGTTTAAGTATGCGGCTGCACTACGGACACCACATCTGTACACATTTGCATACTACATACTCAGGGGTGACCTCTGCTGATCAGACAGGGCCCACGTCCACAACATTATTAATGGATATACTCCTCATACGCGACATAAGCAAAAGCCACTGTGAGCAACATGCTCATGGATATGTGCACACACACCACAATGAGTGGGATGTGCTTGAGGGTTACATTCCCAAACCAGACACTCACCATGCTTTGGAACATGAGTCCTATGTACATCACGCAGGGACACTCAGTAGCACTGTTCATGTGATACCTCCCTTGGTGGTTGGGAGACACATGTAGGCCTGGGATCACTGCAGTGGCTGTACTGTGCAGAGGTGCAGGTGACACATGGCTCTGCTGTTCACAGGACACTACCCTAGAGAGGTGCCACTGGTGTGAACATTGTAGTTGTGCTTACACATGGACTTGCCAGACTGCATAGTACCCCACTATGCACCTGTGAAGCTATTACATGTCCTTTGTGCATGGTTACTTGGTAGCCCTTCCATTTAGATAAGCTATCATGCTATTACAATGTCCCATGCCTACAAGCCATATGTATCCTGTTATTGTACATGCCAATAGACGATACCTTTGGTATGCATGATATGCCTGTTATGCTGTGTAGAATATCTGTCATATCTACCTACAATACTATACATTACACATATTTCACATAGTATCCCATAATGCAAAGCATACTTGCACAGCGGGACCACCTTAGATATGTCATTGACGTTATATGCCCATACACATGCGTGCTGTGACAGTATATCAACATATACTATTCCCTGCTATGGCATGTACTTGTTGGACATACCCTACCACTGACGGCGGGTTGTATGAAATTGTTCTGTTTAACGCCCTCATGTAGCATCCCTTGTGGTGTCTGTGATGTGTACCTTGTGGCCCACTGCTGGACGCACAGTTTCTACAAGCATTAGTATGCTCAGCAAGACATCACTACATAAATACCTTTTCCCACTTTATGCATTGCGGACACGTTTAATTAATGCAAACCAGGCTATACATACAGTAAAACGAATTAATACAGATCATGCTATACATAACCTTACATATCGGGTGTTCTACATACCTTGTTATCGTTACGGAGTTTCGTCTCTGTCTCTCTCACAGTGTTTCAACTGGTATTCGGTATGAGCATACGGTTTGAATGTCTGGCAGGTCATCCTTATATACGTCGATACCTGTAACATGTGGTTTCATCCCACCAATTGGTGTTCCTGAGTGACTAATTACTTGCATATCAGCTGTGCAGCTACTCCATTCACCAATTACGCGGCAACAGTGGAGTATAATTGAATTCTCCACTTGGGCGTTGTCTATTTGCCCTACTTTCGGGGAGAAGGTCTGTATTGTGTTTTGTTATGTGTAATTGCAACTGCTATGCATGGAGACAAGTATACTTTGGATTCATGTCCCCCGTGGATTGTGTGTGACAGCTAGAGTATGTGGTTCAACATGTGGGTGTACCTGTCATCCCAACGTCTGATAATGGACTATTGCCAACAAAACCTGTAACATGGCTGTTTGTTCCATTATACAACGCCTGCAATTTTGCATGACGCCTTTAATTATGTCTCTCACATGGTATGTTGAGGGTTCTGCATATGTAATTGACTGACTGGATGTTTGTGCTGCTATTACAGTCTGTATTGCTTTAGTTTCTAGTGTGGGGGATGTCGGTGGGTGTACGTAGCATATACATGTTTGTGGGGCTTGCATTTCTACATATTCCATATATATGTGTGTGGGCTCCGTCCCTAATTAGAGAGCTAACAGTTAGTAGACTTATGTTACGGGATTGTACATTGGGCCATTGTTAATTGGTTTCTATATCGTCTGCAGTTGAGCTTGCTACTTATATACCTCCGGAATTGCAGCGATATATCAAGGGATATGTGTAAGTGACAGCTATCCCTTGTATTTCTGTCCCAGATATTTGCAGTCATTGCAGTTGTGTTGGTAAAAGAACCTGTTTGCCATGGGTTGCCACCTTTTCATATGATCATTGTTGGACACTTGCGGGACACACAGCGGTGTTTACAGGCCAACACGTAGCCATGGTCAGTACACAGGTTAGCACATACTTTTATCCTCAATACATACCTATTGTTGTGGGACTTTGGCTACTTATCATATTGCATGTAACATTTACGTTTCTTACATACAGGCATAACTATTAAATACGACTATTACATTATATATGGGACATATTAATGTCCTAAAATCTCGGACATTTGCGCTTTGTATTGTTTTATGTCAGGACACACCTGCCCAGCGTGGGGCTGTCCCTCCTACTGTGGGACAGGTGGTAACCGTATGCCTACGGCTAGCTATACCCACACCTACCGTACTGATCTACCTCTGACTTGGCACTAACAGACACATGTTGTGGACACACACACACATTAAAGTCACACAGAGATGCACACGGCACCCTCAATGCACACATACACAGACTACGGCACTCACAAACACAGTTGAACACAGTACCTATGTGGACCGCAACACTGGCAGCAGCGACAAAATATCCCTTCATATCATCATACTATTACTCGCGGCTGTACTGTTCTGGTACTGTGTTCTATTGGTCTTTCAGCCTCGTGGTTACGCATGTCGGTATGTTACACATTCCATAGTTGGCGGTATCCTATTTATTTGTACCTCCAAGGTGTTATGAATGTCGTTGACCTATCTATATATGTTTGCAGATATCGCTGAATCCATCTATATCAACATATATCACTCTATTGACCTGTCTATCTGTATTATATATATGCATATGTGTACATATCTATATATATCTATATATATATATATATATATATATATATATAGATATATATATATATATATATATATATATATATATATATATATATATATGTATATATACATATATATATATATATATATATATATATATATATATATATATATATCTGGCGGGGAAAGTGACAGGCACACAGCACCACCATATGCTGTAAGGCTCATGTACTGTTCAGGTGTTGACATCCCGTGTTCCACTAGCTGTTGTGTGTACAATGTTTGAGGGCTGCCTATGTAGGAGTCACACATTGGGCCACCTATACATTACAATTTACAGGTGGTCATGTTTGTGTGCCATCCATTTTACTGTCTATGCAGGTGGAGAGGTGTCAGTCCATAGGGGCCTACACTGTCAGAGTATGTGCTATACATTCCCTCTTTGCCAAGGAGTAGTCATATTGGGCACGCCTCCGTCTGCCTACTGGGGCTGGCACAGTGTGTTCATTGTCTGAATCCCTTTGTGCCTGTAATGGCCTTGGCAATTGCGGTGGGCTATGAGGGCCTTCACCATTTTGTCCCTGCTGCAGCTGCTTCCGCAGGATCATATTATGTAGCATGGCACATACTATGACGATGTGGGCACATGTGCCTGGAGAGTACTGCAAGGCTCCAGCAGATGTCTCCAAGCACCGGAACCGTGATTTCAGCATCCCGAACACACGCTCTATGATGATTCTGGTTTGTGTGTGTGCCTCACTATGGCGTTCTTGCATGGGTGTGTGTGCATTTCTGATGGGAGTCATCATCCACGGCTCCAGTGCATAGCCAGCATCCCCCACAAGATGGCCATGTGGGATGTCCCCCCTGACAAATACCTGATACAGCTGTGAGGCATGCCAGATATGGGAGTCATGGTAGCTTCCAGGGCTGCCAGCACACACATCCATGATAATGCCCTGGGCATTGCACACGACCTGGCAGTTGATGGAGTGGAATCCCTTGCGGTTTATGTAGTGCCTACCATGCTCACCGGGTGGTGACTTGATTTGTATGTGCGTGCAGTCTATCGCACCCAGTACCTCCGTGTAGTGTGCCACATGGTGGAAGTGGCGCATATTGCTGGCCAACTCCTCCTGAGTTCGGGGGAAGTATATCTGCTCATTGGCATGTGGTAACATGGCATCCACAAACTGGTGTAGTACCCTGGATGCTGATGCCTGTGAGATCCCCATTATATCTCCAGTTGGCCTTTGAAAGGTACCTGTGGCCAGTATTCGCAGGCTTACACATACCTTCATGTCCACTGGGATGGGTTCCCCTCTGTTGTTTCTGGTTCTCAGGCGTGGCTGGCACAGCTCCACTATTTGCTGTAAGATGTCCCTGTCCACCCTGTAACGCTCTACTATCTCCAGGTCATGTAGCCCCTGGTAGGTTACCCTTGGTCTGAACACTCTCCTTCTCCTCCAAGGCCTGCGGTGGTTGTCGGCATCATCCTCCACAACACCGTCAGTCTCTAACACATGCTGATGAATCACAGCTATGGCAGCTCCCAACATGTACATTTTAAAAGTTCCCCGTGTGTTTACACCTATGGTGCAGTGTTTGGGAATACACAGGTGTGTGTAGCGTGCTTTCACACTTTATATTATTGTGCTGTGAACACCGATGATGTCATAGGGTGTGTATGTACGATCGTAGCTACAGGGTATCTTATGTGTTTTACTGCCGGAACTACTATTGTGGTGCCTTTGGTGTTGAATTACATTTGGCTGCCATGGATTACCTCTTGACCTTCCCTTTACATTTCTGCACGTTGCACCTACCATTTTCTGGCATGCATCCAGCAGCCTGCTTTCATTTTTACTTTCCTGGACCTGGCGTATCTTGCGTTATGTGTGCTACCGCCGGTCTGCTGTCGGTTTGCTTTGCTCTGCTGTGTCAGGTCTCCTATCTTTGCAATCCAATACCTCTCCTCCTTTCTTTGCATTCCAATGCCTCCCCTATCCTGTTTTGCAGGTTTCTGCATGCAGACCTGTCAGCTGCCGTCGATTGGCCATCGTGAGTTGATTGGTGTTGATTGCTCATTAGTACTCCAATTACCCTACTTCAGCATTTCCTTCTTTTCTTCCCCTGACCTTCCTGTTTGTGCTATTGTTCGCAGCGCGTGCGTCCGATTACTGGGTTTCGGGCACGTTTTCATCCCCGTACACATGCACTTTTAGGCACCATGTGTGCTCTCAGCTAAATTATTCTATACCTTACTCCCCACCCCTGTCCTGCAGCTTTGCTTAGCAACGGACAGGCCAGATTTGCATTGCTCCAATGTGCTTACTGCTACGGTGGCACACCCATCTGCTGATGTCATATATCTCCTCTGAGCCACTCCTCGGTGTTATACTGCTGCGCCGTATGGTACAACCTTCATCCGACGGGACATTTGCGATTCAGTATTATCTGCCTCATTTGCATGGCATTGACTACTAATTCATAGTTACTGCGCCGGACACTATCGCAGGCCCTTAGCAACCCTTGCACCTTGGTTGTGGTGTTCCATGCCTACCATTGTGTATTATGCTGTAAACCTGATTACTATTACGTTGCGATTTTATGACATTTTTATATTATTTCTTTATGTTACAGTTTCCGCACACATGCCCTGCAGTTGTGCTGTGCGTTATTGTGAACATGACATTAAATGTTGTTTTTTACTTGTTGTGCATCTTTTCTTATGCCATTGGCTGTGTATTTCGCCATTGGCATATGTTAACTTTGTGATACATGGGTCTGGCCCACTTCCATAGCTCCGATGTTCTGTTTGGGAAAATGTAAACCGTGTTTTTTGGTTTACATTTCCGTGGACTTACGCTACGCCTGCACCACTTCATGAATCACTATATGCCTTCATTTGCATGGTGCGATACTGCACATGGGGTGACTAGCATACCTACGCTGAGGGCTGCGCAGTTCTGGTGTACGCCGGTAGTGCACATGGAATTGGATCATACCTGAATCGCTCGACGGCCATATTTGGCATTATACCGCTTACGCTATGCCTGCGTCTGGCGCAAGCTTCATGAATCCCGGGGATTGTTTTTCTATCTTTTTTGTCACAAATGCATATAAGACTATATCCCTATTTACAAACCTTTTCCACCTCAGATCAACTATAATTATTCTCCCTAATTCTATAATTGTTATATCTAACATCTTTATATTCTGTTTATACAATATACATATACCTGAACAGTTTTTTGTTTACCTATATTCCAAATAACAGTACCATTACAAAGCCTTTCTGTGTGTACCCTTCCTTCTTCTGTTGACAGTGTAATGTCTTCTAACACTATTATTTGAGCATCTACAGCTGCACACCAGTGCATAACATTAATTCTCCTCTTCATATTTTTCATACTGTCCACAGTTAAACCTAACATTTCAGCTTTATTGAACAGTTATATTAAAGATGTTTTTATCCATTACCTTTCTTATTTTCTCTTACTATACTTTTAAACTTTTTTCCATAACTCTTTTTCTTATATATATTTCTTGCCTTTTACCACATGCTACTCTGACTCTTCTTCATTTGTCTCATATATTTTTTTCCTTTTCTTTATCCTTCTCTTTAACTTTAAAGGCAATTTCTACATTTTTCATTTGTGGTGTAACTTCCTGTACAATATCATCTATCTCTTTTTCTTGTATAACTTCAGTTACAGTTTCTTTTTTATTTTCATTTTCTTGTGTTTCTGTCTCACATTCTAACCATGAATGTCCTGCATTGCCCATTTTGTACACTTTAATTCACATTTCTTTGCATTATGTACTGTCCAACCACATAAATAACATCTTTCTTTGTCACATTAATTAATTAAATTATCATTATTTCTACAAAAGTAACACATTTTAGGGTGTCCTCTGTACTTTGCAAACCCTATATTACCATGTGCATTAATACTATAGGTATATGTGTCACTTTGTCAGTTTCCATTTTTAAAAGCATTCCAAAGAGATGCATCTGGACCATTTCTCCCCAGGCCTCCCCTGAAAATAGGCACCATCTTATTCAGAATTTCTGGGTCAACAAATGTTAAACAAATAAAAACAAAATTACTTCACATTCCCATCCTCTGATCCATAGTTCTCTTTCATCATATATTTTAGTAGTGTCCATCACTGCTTTACATATTGTCAACAAATGTTCTTTCGGTTCTTTTGCTTCTATTTCAGTTCTAAACTGAATGAAAACCCTTTCTTTATCTAAAAAAGGATTATACAGCATATTATGGCCATGGAAAGGCAGTTTTCTTTTTTCATAAACTACCCCAAAATTCTCCATATCCTGCTCAGTTTCAAATATCAAGTTGTGACAGTGCCAGCCCAGCTATCCGGAATTTTCTAAACAAACATATACCATTTGTGAATATTAATATGATTCATATGCTGGTCTTACAAATGTAAGAGAACTGTATGTTATGTACTGAGCTTCAAGAATCTAACCACAGTGTACCCTACTGGAAAAGAACAGAAATGTATATAAACTATATACCTGTGCAAATGTATGTTTTAATAGTAGAAGTTGGAACATACAGAGGTAACCCGCAAAACTTAAAGAAAATAAGTTGAAAAGTAAAATGTTTTACAGTTGTATTAGCTCAAATTCAGTGCAGCAAGCAGACAAATGTCTAGAGCTAGAGGTTTTCCTATTGTCTTGGAAACAAAAATAATTACTAGTTTTCAAATGTAAAAGTGTTTAATTGTTTTACAGCTTCCAATTCTGAGCAAACATCTGAGAGATATATATTTTTCACAGAGAAATGTTAAATTTTGTTAAGTTTCTGCTAGCCTGGGAAATTAAGGCAGGTGACAAAGAGTGATGTCATCCAGGCTAACCCAGCAGTAATGTTTTGATATTAATTTGGGAACTCTATCAGAGAATGTACATTTTGTATCTTGTCTTGGACCTGGAACATCCATTCACCATCAACTGCATTTGACTTGCTAATAGTAAGTAACTAGGGTACAGTGATATCTCTTAAATATAGATAGGAATATAGTAAAGATTAGTTAAGATGTTTTCTGTATTTATTTGAGACTGTCCTTAAATGTTGTTTTAAAATATTTCATGTGATTCTGAACTCTGTGCTTACTGTGCTGATTGAGTATTGTCTTGTTCTTTTATTATTTATTATTAAATATATTTAAAATCTTTGTGGCTGATGTTTGTGAGACATATTTAAGCTCTTCAAGTACTTGCATATGTATTTGGTGACACTGTACAGGCCACTCCTAAATAGCCTTGGTCTTGGTCACACTTACAATTTGAATAATAGTAACATTACACAGTAGGATGGTCACCCTTTGTAAGGGCCTTTATAGTAGCTGATAAGTAGGGGCTGGTGGCAGTGATAACTACCTTATAGTCTGGGCAGAAAGGGGCATAGCTAGTAAACCTATGCCAGCCTTCTCCAGGTGTGTGTGTGTGTGTGTGTGTGTGTGTTTGTATATAAGTCAAATCTCAAAGTGTGTGTGTGTGTGAGTGTGTGTGTGTGTGTGTGTGTGTGTGTGTGTGTGTGTGTGTGTGTGTGTGTGTGTGTGTGAGTCAGCTACTTGGTCAGGGACAAGAAGCACTGGTTGGACAGAGAGGGTGCTGGAGGTCTTGGTTTGACCCCTCAGCTGAGATCATAACCCTATAGCTGTGCCAGTGGGGAGTTTTATTGGGGTTCTGAAGAAAGAGAGAAAACCCAGCCCCCAGACTGACTGTGATCTCTGTGTGCTCTTAAGGGAAAGTGTACTTTACTGTGTGTGTACTTGTCATTCTCCCATTGTGTACATCCCTGACTATTGACATTGGTGAGGATTGAGGCTCCTTGTTTACTGGGTCAATGCAGTGACATCACATATTAATTGGTGGCAGTGGTGAGGTACCCACATCACAATCTAATTGGTTGACAGTGGTGAGTTAGCCACATCACATATTAACTGGATTGTAGTGGTATGGCTATTGAATTCCTGTAGCCTGTGTACAGTGATCACTGAAGGTGTTTGTACTCTCAATCAGCCATGCAGTGATCATTTAGAGTTCATATCACAATTGTTTTATTTTGTTTTTGTTAGCTTAGTTAGTCAGGGATAGCAGGCAAGCATGCAGCAGAGGAGTATGGCAAGCTGACAAGGAGCCAGTTGGCTGAGATGTGCCAGGCTAAAGGAGTGGTGCATGCCAGTGTGACTAAAGCAGACATTATTTCAGCTTTAGTCACAGCTGCATCGCAGAATAGCAACCAGGAGGACAATCAGACTGACCATGGAGATGTACAACTCTCAGAGAATGGACAGCTCAATGTTTCTACAGAGGACTGTCTGGAGTTAAAAAGACTTGAGTGGGGGGCAAAGCATTTGGAAGAAGAAGCAGAAGAGAGACTGAGACATCTGGAGGCTGAGGAAAATGAGAAACTGTGACATCTGCAGGCTGAGGAGAATGAGAGGCAATGGCAAGATGAAAAGGAGATGCTGACTCTTCACCAGAGTCATGGAGGTAATGGGGAAGGGAGCAACTGAACCCCAGAAGCAACAAAGGTCAGCGCATTTCTTCCAAACTTTACAGAGGGGGATACCTTTGATAGTTTCATTCATATGTTTAAGAGGGTTTGTGAACAGTATAATGTTGACCACGGGCTCTGGGTATGGTTTCTGACCCCCTTACTCCATGGTAAAAGCTGTAACTGTAATTTATAAGCTTTCTGATACTGACTGCTTAAATTATAATACAGTCAAAATGTGTTTGTTAGAATGTTTTAAGTTAACATCTGAAGCTTATATGAAAAATATTTGTGAGCATAGATGCAAGGCAGATGAAAGTGTATGTGTGAATATGTTGCTGAACTAAGCACTTATTTTCATAGGTGGTGGGTGGATGCCAGGTCACCACTTTTGGAGAGCTGGCAGACCTTTTGGTGAAGGAACAAGCCGTTAGCACTTCACCTGAGGACATGAGAATCTGGTTAGCTGATAGACAATGCACTACTGCAGATGAGTTGGGGAAGAAGGGAGACCTATACCTAGCAAGCAGAGCATCACTGCACAGGAAAGGGACACCCAGTGCTGCTCATGGGTTTAAGGGAACCCATGCTGGGCAGCCCAGACTGCCCCAACAGAGTCCACCATTAACAGGGAAAGCCACTAGTCCAAGTACACATCCAAGACCAACGGTTAAATGTTTTAAATGCAACCAGTTGGACCATGTAGCATATAGATGTCCACAGAGTCAAGGTGGAGAACAAAAGATGGGCCAGCCAATAAGTGGGAATGACAAAATGCCAGCAGTAGGTTGTCTCAAGAAAACAAGGGTACCAAACTACCAAAAGATATTATATCCTATCTTAGTGAATGGGAAAGAGGCCATGGCTAAGAGATGCACAGCCTCTGACCTAATCATTGTGAAGCCTGCAATGGTTACAGAGGAGCACTACATGCTTGGGCAGTATACTCCAGTCAGAGCTTTAGGAGGGGCCCTGTTCCAAACAGATTTGGCTAGGGTTCACTTTGACTGGGAGGGTGGAAAAGGAAGCCATCACTTAGGTGTGTTTGAGGAGATCCCTGCAGATGTCCTGATAGTGAATGATTTTGATAATACAGTACCATGTGTGCATGCAGTTACATGCAGTCAGGCTTGGAGACAAACACATAGGTCTGGTAAACTGGGAGAGACCCAGACAGACTGCACACTTGTAGCCAGGACTGGTGAGGTGATTACTTCATAGAGGGAACTACCCTGTAGCAGTGAGACTGAAGGTGAGCCACAGCTGCTTGTGGGTACTGATGTTCCCTTGGACAGAGTGACTGCAAGGGCAGGGATTCATTGGTTCATAGGTTCATAGGTGTATACTAGACTAAAGGCCCTGGATCCTTTACAAGCCTAGCCCATAGAAGTGCCCTGGCATCATGCCACCCAATGTTAGTTCCCAATGCCTCTATCAAGTAGAGCCACTGGAGTGATCCCTGGGGTGAATTTTCTATTACCCATCCACTCATCAAGATTTCTCTTGAAGAGGGACAGCAAGGTGCTCTGCTTGATATGTATGGGAAGTCTATTCCAGAGCATGAGCAGTCTCTGGGTGAGGATTCTGTCCCTCCAGCATGCTCTGTTGATTGTGGGAATGAGGTTGAGATCTCTGGAGGATGTGACACTTAGGGATTAGGATTTCTTTAGATGTAGCATTTCTAACAGAGCTGGGTCAGACATGGCTTTGTAAATCAAGCAAAGATTGCCTCTAAGTAGGCAATATGAGACAGAGAATAGCTGGAGTCTTTTGAGTCTGTCCATATAGGACATGCATTTGATGCCTAGGATCCTCTTCGTGAGGTACTTTTGTGGCCTCTCCAGCTGTTGCAAGTGTCTAGTGAGGTACATGCCAAATGGGGCATTATACTCAATGATTGGTCTAATGAGGGAAGAGTAGAGAGACAGAGAGACGATGCCCTCTTTCTTCCTGGATGCAAAACCCTTGGCAATGAGATGTGCCACATAGAAGGACTTTCTGACCACAGTGGCAATGTGGTAGTCGAAGGAGAGGTTGCTGTCAACCTGCGTCCCAAGATCTGTTATCATGCCTTCAGTGTTCACTGAGCTCCCATCTATGTGGTAATTAGATGGAACTGAATTTTACCAAAGGGGATGATGACACATTTTTTGGCATTAAGCTTAAGGCCATGGTTTTGACACCAGTAATTGGTCTCAATGAGGCCTTTCTGTAGGATGTCTGCATCACTTGGGGAGTTAATAATGGCTCCCAGCTTGTAGCCGTCTGCGAACTTGGTCAGCCAGAGTCCCTTTGTGTTGCCCTGGACTTATGAGAAGTACATGCCAAACAAGAGAGGATCCAGGATCAATCCCTGTGGGACTGCACTCATGACTGGTCAGCAGTCTGACTTGGAGTCTACTACTTTCACACTGTGTGTTCTATCTGTGAGCCAATTTGCAACCCACCTAGTGATATAGGGGTTGATGCCTAGTTTGATGAGTTTATCAATAATTCCTGAGTGAGGAATGGTATCAAACGCCTTGGCCAGATTGAGGTAGGCTGTATGCATTGCCTTACCTTCATCTACAGCTCTGGTGACTGACTCAAAGAAGTCAACCAGGTTGAGAAGGCATGATCTCACTTTCACAAAGCAAAATTGCATGGGGTTTAGAGTTTGGAGATTTCCTATATAATTGCTAATCAGGTCCATGATGATGTGCTCCATAGCTTTACATATCAGACTCATCAGACTAATGGGGTGATAATTCCCAGGGTCTGTAGTTGCTCTGTCTTTATGGAGAGGGATGACTGTAGCAATGCATTATTTGGTAGGGACAAAGCCTGAGGTGAGTCTGTGACTGAACAGGGAACACAGATGTGGTGCCAGTTTGCTTTGCAGTTCATGTAGAACACAGCCAGGGATATTATCAGGTCCCATGGAAGCTGTATTCTTGGCCTTGGACAATTCAGCTTTAACCTGTGCTGCAGTAATGCTGGGTGCCTGGCATTCTTCTGGTATTATGATTGATCCTTTAGGTGGGGAGAGAGGGGTAAATTTGGCACTGAATCTGTCTTCCAGTCTGTTGGGAATATCTGTTGGCTCAGTATAGGAGGTACCATTGTGCAGTAACTCAGAGCACATCTGGGTATTGCCATGGAGGTTCATGATATAACTAAAGAAGGCTTTGTGATTATTTTTAGTGTCTGCTGCAATTCTGCCTTTATAGCTGGCTTTAGAGGATTTTGAGGGATATCAACTTTTTGTTGAGGCTAAAAGGGAGTTTTTCCAGTCTTGGGACTTCACCTTTTTCTGCAACAGTTTTTTCCTTCTGTTGTAGAGTTTATTAATGGCAGGGGACGACCAGATTGGCTTCCTTTTTTTGGAGGAAAGCGTCTTGGTTCTGTTGGGTATAGCTAGTATCATGCATTTATGTACGTTTGTACTTTGCATTTGTCTATGGTTTGGCAGTCATGCATCAGTTTTCCATTGTCATGGGTGCTGTGAAGTTAGCCACCTGTTTTTAGGGGCCCAAAGTCAGCTTTGGAAAAGTTTTTCAATGGGGGTTACCTTTGCGGGGGGTTTGATGAGATGTGGATTTCCACGGTGATTAGTTTATCATCAGATCTGACCAGAGAGGGATTGACTACTGGTGTAGAGCAATGGTCTCCCATGTTAGTAATAACCAGGTCAAGGATGTTGCTTCCTCTAGTGAGAGTCAGAATGAGCTGGTCCAGGGCATTGGATCTGATGAATTTCAGGAAGCGTTGGGCCAGTGTATTGGTGCTTGAGTAGTTCTCCCAGTTGATGGAGGGGTAGTTGAAGTCTCCTAGTATGGAAGTGTTGGGTTGGGCCTTGATATATTCCAGGGTACTTAGGAACATGGAGTGAGAGTCTAGGGACATGGTTGGGGACCTATAGCAGGTATGACCTGGATCATTATTGAGTAGTAGTACCTGGGCTGACACTGAAGCACTGCTGTCAGAGAATACCAGACTTCCTGTGGAAGGGGAGCTAGAAAGGGTTACTAAGAGAGAGTTGAGACAGGCTCAGCTCTCAGACCCTGCATTACAAGGCCTGATGGAGGGAGCTAGTGATGCAGCTGATTCTCAAGGGAAGGGGAAATCTGTATACTTGGACAAAGGGTTACTGTGCAGAGAGTGGACCCCTGAGGGAGGGCTAGAGGGTGAGAGATTAGAGCAGTTGGTAGTGCCCAGAGCTTACCATCTGGCACTTCTAGCCATAGCCCATGACATTTCCCTTTGATGGTCATATGGGCATAACGCATACCAAGAGACATATTATGCAGAATTTTTATTAGCCTGGGATCTCTAGAGATGTAACAGGGTACTGCAGGACCTGGGAGCAGTGCCAAAAGGTAGGCAAGCTAGGAGACAAGGTGAAAGTTGCTTTGATGCCTTTGGCTGTGATTGTGGAGCCATTTCAGAGGGTAGCTATGGATATTGTGGGACCTCTGAGTACCCCAAGTTGCACAAGGAAAAAGTATATCCTACTGGTAGTAGATCATGCTACCAGATACCCTGAGGCCGCAGTTCTGTCCTCCATTGAGGCAGAAAAGTTGGCAAATGCTTTGAGATTTTCAGCAGTGTAGGTTTCCCAAAAGAAATAATCACTGACAGAGATGTCAATTTCATGTCAGACATGTTGGCAGGTCTGTGGAAGTACTTTGGGGTGAAGCACCTAAAGACCACCCCTTACAATCCCCAGACTAATGGCCTTGTTGATAAGTTAAACTGTATACTCAAGTCCATGCTACAGGTATTTACAGACCAGTTTAAGAGGGACTGGGATAAATATTTGCCCCATCTGATGTTTGCTTAGAGAGAGGTTCTCCAGGAATCCACAGTTTTTTTCACCATTGGAGTTGTATGGGCATAGGATGAGTTAACCTCTAGATTTGATTTGAGATGAGTGTGAGGGTGAGTGTGAATCCCACAAGGGTCTGTTGTGGCAATTGTCCTAAACATCAGAACAAGGCTCAGGGAACTCATTGGCTTGGACCAGGAAAACCTGGCAGAAGCCTAACAGCAGGAAAAAGGTCTGGTATGACAGGAATGCTTGAGCTAGAAAGTATGCTGTTGGACAGCAGGTAATGGTTCTCATTCCTGTTAGACAGAACAATCTGCAGGCAGCTTGGGAGGGACCTTAAAAGGTGATAATTAAGGTCAGTGATGTTAACTACATGGTAGAACTGCTAGACAGGAGGCAGGAGCACGAACTGTACCATGCTAACATGATGAAACCTTACCATGATAGGGAGGACCTTGTGCTAAGTATTTGTAGTGGATGTCAACAGGAATCTGAAAGGGATCTGGTGACTGAGCTCCTCAGTGATGCTCAGACTGACACCTCAGTGGAAGGGGTAAGAATGTCCCAGCAGCTATCCCCTACCCAGGTTTGAGAAATCCAAGCAGTTTTATAGGAGTTTGGGGACATGTTCACTGGAAAACCAGGGTGCACCCACCTGGTGCTGCACCATGTGAATACAGGACCTCAAAGGCCTATTAAGCAGGCCCCTTACAGGATGCCTGGGAGAGTCAAACAGACTCTGAGGGACGAGATACAGGAAATGTTGGAACTAGGAGTAATTCAGGAGTCCAGCAGTCCCTGGGCATACCCAGTTGTGCTGGTACCAACGAAGGATGGCAGCACCAAGTTCTGTGTGGACTACAGGAAATTAAATAGTCACACAGAGTCAGATGCTTACCCCATACCTAGAACAGATGAAGCCCTAGAGCAGCTGGTTGGGGATAAGTATCTTACCACTATTGATTTTTACCAAGGGTTACTGGCAGGTGCCCTTGAATCCCACTGTTAGACAGACATCAGCCCTTGTGACTCCTTTTGGCTTGAATGAGTCCACGAAGATGCCCTTTGGGATGAAAAATGCCCCAGAGACTTTCCAGAAGCTGATAGAGCATATCCTAGCAGGAGCAGGAGATTGTGCCCTTGCTTACCTAGATGATACTGCTATCTACAGCCATTCCTGGCAAGAGTATCTTTAGCATGTCAGGGAGGTGCTGGACAGACTGAAGAGGGCAGGGTTGCCCATTAAGCCCAGCAAGTGTCAGATGGGTATGGCAGAGGTCTCTTACCTGGGACATAGAGTGGGGAGTGGTAAGATCAGGCCAGAACCTGCCAAAGTGGAAGCCATTTAGGCATGGCATGTCCCTGTTACCAAAGAACAGGTGAGTTCATTGTTAGGGACAGCAGGGTACTACAGAATGTTTGTCCCCAGTTATGGTACCATAGCTGTTCCCCTCACAGACCTGACAAGAAAAAACAGGCCAGATAAGGTAGTGTAGAGTCCAGCATGTGAGCAGGTATTCCAGAAGCTTAAAGGAGCTTTGGTAGGCCCCCTTGTGTTAGTCAGTCCAGATTACAGGAAATAATTTGTTGTGCAGGTGGATGCTTCAAACCATAGGTGAGGGCTGTACTTAGCCAGGTTTCTTAAGAGGGAGAAGAGCACCCAGTGGTATATCTCAGTCATAGGTTCCAACCCAGGGAGGAATGTTATGCAGCTGTAGAAAAGGAATGCCTAGCCATAGTGTGGGCACTGCAGAAACTTCAACCTTATCTGTATGGAAGGAAATTCCCGGTAGTTACAGACCACAATCCCTTAACATGGTTACAGCAAGTCAGCCAGCAAAATGCCAAGTTATTAAGGTGGAGCCTAGGGATGCAAGCATAAGATATGACAGGGCAGCACCGCAGTGGGGTTAGCAATGCCACCACAGATGGGCTCTCAAGACAGGGAATGGGGTAAGTTATTCCCAGATAGGCTCAACCATCTCAAGCAATGTTTCTAAAGAGTCACTTGAAAAACTAGCATGAGTTTTTTTTTCTGGAGGGGGGGGGATTGTGACTCTGCCAACCCAGCTATCTGTAATTTGGTAAACAATCATATCTCATTTGTGAATAATTAATATGATTCATATTCTTGTCTTACAAATGTAAGAGAACTGTATGTTATGTACTGAGCTTCAAGAATGTAACCACAGTGTACTCTACTGGAAAAGAACAGAAATATACATAAACTATATACCTGTGCAAATGTATGTTTTGATAGTAGAAGCTGGAACATGCAGAGTTAACTTTCAAAACTTTAAGAAAATAATTTGAAAGTAAAGCGTTTTAGATTGTTATCTCAGTTTCAGTGCAGCCAGCAGACACAATGTCTAAAGCTAGAGGTTTTCCTGTTGTCTTGAAACAGAAATAATTGCTACATTTCAAATGTAAATGTGTTTAATTGTTTTATGACTTCCAGTTCTGAGCAAACAGCTGAGATATGTATTTTTCCCAGAGAAATGTTACATTTTGTTAAGTTTTAGCCTGGGAACTGAAGGCAGGTGGCACAGAGTGATGACATTAAGGCTAACCCCGCAGTAATGTTTTGATATTAATTTGTGAACTCTCTCAGAGGCTGCGCATTTTGTATCTTGTCTTGGACCTGGAAACATCCATTCATCATTATCTGCATTTCCCTTGCTAATAGTAAGTAACTAGGGTTCAGTGCTATCTCTTAGATATTTATAAGAATATAGTAAAGATTAGTTTAGATATTTTCTACATTTATTTGAGACTGTCTTACAATGTTGTTTTAAAATATTTCCTGTGATTCTGAACTCTGTAGTTACTGTGTTGATTGAGTATTGTCTTGTTCTTTTATCATTTATTATTAAATATATTTAAACCTATCTTTGTGGCTTATATTTATGAGACATATTTATACTCTTAAAGTACTTGCATATGTATTTGGTGACAATGTATATGCCACTCCTAAATAGCCTTGGTCTTAGTCCCACTTGCCATTTGGATAATACTAACATTACACAATAGGACTGGTCACCATTTGTAAGGGCCTTTATAGTAGCTAATAAGTAGGGGTTGGTGGCAGTGATAACTACCTTATAGTCTTGGCAGAAGGGGGCATAGCTAGTAAACCTGTGCCAGCCTTCTCCAGGTGTGTGTGTGTGTGTGTGTGTGTGTGTCTGTGTGTGTGTGTGTGTGTGTGTGTGTGTGTGTGTGTGTGTGTGTGTGTGTGTGTGTGTGTGTGTTTGTATATAAATCAAATCTCAAAGTGTGTCAGCTACTTGGTCAGGGACATGTAGCACTGGTTGGACAGAGAGGGTGCTGGAGGTCTTGGCTTGACCCATCAGCTGTGATCATAACCCTATAGCTGTGCCAGTGGGGAGTCTTTTTGGGGATCTGGAGAAAGAGAGAGAAACCAGCCTCAGGACTGCTGCAATCTCTGTGTGCTCTTAAGGGAAATTGTACTTTACTGTCTGTGTACTTGTCATTCTCCCATTATGTACGTCCCTCACCATTGCCAGTGTTGAGGACTGAGGCTCCTTGATTACTGAGCCAGTGCAGGGGCATCACACAAGTCACAAAATGTTTCTTTGTTAATTAAAATCAAAGCTCTTTCCTCTTCAACTTTAACACCTAGCTGTACTATAACATTGTCCCATACCTCATATCTATTAAAATCTTCCATTTTACTGCTTGCACACACAACAAAGTTCTTCTTTGTTTCCTTTATTCCCCTCTCCACTTTGGCAGTTTCTCCCACTGTTACAGCATAAGTCTTTACCTCTGCAACTTTCTCTGACTCATTTTCTTCTTCTATTTTATCCAGGATCTCACTCCAGCATACTGCATCTCCACTGTCTGGCTCACTCTGGTTTATCATCTCCTCTAGATAAACATCCTGTAACCCTCCCAACTGGAGGGTTGAAGCAATGCATTTTCCACTGTTTCTGTTGATTCAAACAGATTTTTCTGTAAATTTTGCTCTGAATTCACTTACACTTCTGCATTCACCTCTGTTTCCTCCTCAACCTCTTCTTCGTTTGAAAACAATGTTTTCTCTGCTCCCATATCATTTGAGAACATTTCTGGTAGTGATTCTACCATTTTTAACTGCATTTTCAACAGCTTTCATTTCAGTTTCAGCAAATGCTGAATCAGCTATGTTTTATCCCCATTCCTCCAGGCTGCCTCTGCACCTGGAACTGGAAAAGGAAGTCAGTTATGTCACACACAAACTCTTACCTCTACTACCAAGAGTAGGGGAAGTTCCCCAATGGCCTGGTCAAACTTACCCTAGTACATATAATTAACAACACTTCATTGTTGTTAACCCCCATTTTTCTATTTTTACATGGGGTTGGAGTGACACATCAACATTAGTCAATGTGACAAAATCATCTGGAGCAAATGTTTACACTGCTGGGTGGCTAGTTCTATCATGTCAAGTCTGCACTGAAAAGAGGTTATCAGCCTAATGTGACTTACCCATCTACAAATGACAAATAAATGCATTAAATAAATAAAATGCTGCATAAGCTAAGGCTGTGGTTTCCCTTCTTCCTAAACACAGTAGACTGGTTACTATCCCTCAAGCTTCATATGATAATCAATTAATTAATAATGTGTTTGCTTGGTGGTTTGCTTGCATTTGTTTACTAGGAAAGTCCAGATGAGCAAAGCCCCTTTTCAGGGGAGGCCCTGGGAAAAAAAGCTCCAGAATAAACAAGAAATTATAAAAATCCATAATATACAACTTACAGTTATTTACATAAAACATAATGAAGTACAGAGCATGAGAGTTGTTCACACAATTAATACTACTGGGAAAAAAACAGAAAAATAAGCATAAGAAAGTCAAAATAAATGAAAAACATAGTTCATGTATTCATGTATTGCAGTAGTTCATATAGCATTTCTGAAAAGCTCCAACAGTATACATTTAAGTTTTGGATCCATGCTAGTTCTCATATTATAGAATGAGTAAAAAGTAGGCATGTTTTCCTGAAAGGCTGGATAAGTGACAGTGCGAGTGATTTAGACAGCCAAGTAGTGAAGGGGTATGAAAGCAGAGAGATGTGACTGAGGTATGAGTTGGAGGGAGAAAAGAGTTCAAGCGACTAAGATGGATATAGTATAGCACTGTGGTTTTGACTTAGAGTGATTGTTACTTAAATGAAGAAAAACATCTTAGCCTGAAAGACTAGATAGGTGGTTGTGTATGTGATACAGAGGTACAGTACACCTAGAATCCAAAAAATAAAAAAGAGGTAGACATGAGCTGTGATGTAACAGTTGAAGAAAAGATTTATGAGGAGAATTATAAAAGGAACAGAGCAGGGTGAAGCTGATTTAAAATTGCTAAGTTACCAGAAGGAAAGTATACTGCATATAAATTATTTAATAAGCTAAGGAAATAATTGTTTTTTTTTTTTTTATTTATCCTGGGGTATAACAGGACAATTGTCGTCTGTTCAAGAACTGATTAAGTTCTGATTTGAAATATTTTAAGTTGCTACCTAGTTTCAGACATAAAAGAATGGAATTCCACATTTTGTAGATGTGATTTGAATACAACAAGTCACCTGCAGAATTGTTAGATTTAGTTATAACATGCAGTAGTTTTATCTCCTGATAGGTACTTTCTATTTAGTGAGTAGAGCTGGAGGATATGGTTTAGTGCTGGATAGTTTAATGGTTTGTATACAAGTTTGTGGGTTGTGGGTATTTGAAGGTATTCAGGAGATTGTGTCACTTCAAGACAGTTTAGCAGTTTGAGTGCTAGGCAGTGGTGAGTTTTGCAATGATGGTTTTCTCTGAATTTTGGAACTTTGTAATGGCATTGTTTGAGTTTAACTTTTTTAAAATTGTGAGGGTTACTGAATATTTGAAAAGTATATAGGAGTGACAGAAGTAAATTATTTGTAGCTCTATATTTTCTTGCTGAAAAATTAAGGTAAGATTTTGGTGTAAAATGACAAACCAACTTTAGGTGCTTTTATTACTGGTAGTATGTGTTGGTCACGTTTGATTTGGCTGTCTTCAGTTACACCTGGTAGTTTGGAATATGATAGCAGTTATACTTTCATTTTTTAGCAGATGTTATTGAAAAGAGAGTTTTGTGTAGATATTGGTGTATAGGAGTAAAAAAATATTTAACTTAGACTTCTTTGGAGTCCAGGAGTATTTGAGAGTTGTTTAGCTTCATTTTGTAAAGATTTTTTTTTATTGATTTAACATATTTACAGTATATACACAGAAAGGTAGAAATTCAATATCACATACTGTTATACAATGTTAGGAATACATTGAATCATCAAGGTAATACTATATAATTAACATGTTAAGAGTCTTAGTATCTCAATAGCAAGATTTCAAGGCTATCCTAAACTAAAAGTCTTACTATGATTTATAGATCTTATTTTAATCACTTTTTTTCAGTTTTTAATAGTATTGCTGTTAAATTAAAAAAAAATTCTTTGAACATAGGAGCTGAGTTCAATTTTCAATTTTTTTAATAACTTTTCTAGCTACTGTTAAAATACTCCAAAATATAATGTTGTTTGACTTCTACATATACAAGAAGTGGAGCATTCATTAGTATTATTAATCCAGTTAAAGAACAATTAAAAGCCATAACCCCTTAAAACCATACTTATCTCTTACCAATATACATTTAATGTTTCGCAATCCATAAATGTGTGTCCAATCAGATTTTACACCTTTACTACATAACAAACTGAAGAAGTCATATATTTATACATAAACATTTTCCCGTATAAACTTGAAGAAGATTGGGTAACAGATTTAAGTAACAAAATTGCATTCTTACCATCTAGTGAGTCACTCAGTTCACGTCTATCCAAAAAGTTCCAGAATTTTGCATCAAATGTATTACTATTATTATTATTTATAATTAACTTATACAACATGGACAAGCTTTCTTTGTAGGTCAATTTACCTACAATGATAGCATTCATATGTTCATATAATGGAGAAATTATGTTGTGTTCCTCTTCACTCATATTATCTACAAATTCATTTAATTTCTCACTGAAGAATACTATTAACTGTTAGCAGATTCATCCAACTTAGAATTTTTTATGAAATATTCTGGTAACTTAATTTTACCTTTTTCAAAGCAATCAGGACATAATATTTATCCATTCATTTTTGTTAATTAGAAAGCACAAAAAAATAAATTTTGACAATAATGGGGTTTCAAAAACATATTTCTTAAATCATTTAAGAATGGATTTCATATACGTAGAGTCTAAAGATTAAATAATTCCTTCTAAGTTAAATTTTTTGAACCAGATTAAAGGATTGATACATATTTCTCATTTATCTTATTTGATAAAGTTATAAGAATTTAGTATATTCTGCTCCTTAATTGTTTTCATTTACTGGTATAAGTTGAGTCTATCCAGAGGATAATAGAGATAAAATTGATTTAACACTAAAGTTTCAGTATTATTATTATTAAATTTCAGCAGCAATACTTCTTGAAATTTTCAATTTCCTCATCTATTTCTTTAGTTGAATAATTTAATTCTCCTGCAGTTAGTAAAATATCATCTGCAAAAACCTGTATTTTAGATTGACAAATAAAACCAAGACCCAGTCCTCCAAAGGCAGACGTCCTGTCTGGTGGACCCCAGCCATAAACAAACTATACAATAGAAGGAGGAAGCTACTAAATGACAGAGCAAAATTCCAAAAAGGGAAGGCATCTCTGATCAGTGTTAGCAAAAAACTTCGGGCACTCATAAAATCGTCTAAGGCCAGCTTCAAGAGAAAAATTGCACAGGACACTAAGGATAATCACAAGGCTTTCTTTAGTTATGTTAGGAACCTGGGTGGGAATTCCCAGATATTCTCAGAATTAGTCCAAAATGACAAAAAATACACCGAACCCACAGACATTGCCAACATCCTAGCTGACAGGTTCAGCGCAAACTTCCCCCCCCTCCCCATCAAAAGGGCAAATATCTATCCCAGCAGAGTGCTGCCCCCCTGACATCTCAGATGCTCAGATAAGAGCCGCCCTCTCCAAAGCAAAAAACACAGCATCAATGGGACCAGACGGTGTCCCGGGCTGCGTCCTACATGAATTCCAAGAAGAGCTAAACCCAAACATAAAACTACTGTTCAACCTCAGCCTTACCACAGGATATGTACCCAAAGAGTGGCGTATAGCAACAGTGGTCCCTCTCCGCAAAGGTGGTGCCTCAACGGATCCTGGAAACTATCGCCCCATAAGCCTGACTAGCTTGGTCTGCAAAGCTATGGAAAGGATCATCATGGACCTCATAAAAAAAGATATTGGGGACTTACAGACACTGGATTCTACCCAGTTCAGCTTTGTTAAGGGCAGATCCTGCCTCTTAAACCTGGTTGATTTCTTTGAAACAGTCACCAAGGCCATTGACGAGGGGAAGGTGGTCCACACAGCCTACCTGGACCTCGCAAAAGCCTTCGATACAATACCCCACTCGGGCATTATAGATAAGCTCACCAGCTTAAATATAAACCCCTATGTCACTAGATGGGTTGCAAACTGGCTCAAGGACAGAACCCACATGGTTAGAATTGCTGGAGCCATGTCAGACTCCAAACCAGTTACAATTGGCGTCCCACAAGGCTCAGTCCTGGGACCTCTCCTGTTCGGTATATATTTCTCGGAGGTACAGGCAAACACGGAAGGACTGTGGCTGACCAAGTTCGCAGATGACTACAAACTGGGCACTATAATCGACTCTCCAGCCGACACAAGCATCCTCCAAAAGGGCCTCATAGAAACAGACAACTGGTGCCAGAGCCATGTCCTCAAGCTAAATGCCAAAAAGTGTATAGTCATCCCCTTTGGCAAAAACAAAGTGCCCACAAATTACCACATAGGTGGTAATCCATTAAGTACGGAAGAAGTAATTAGGGACCTGGGGACCCAAGTTGATAGCAGTCTCTCATTTGACAACCACATGGCCAAAGTGGTTAGAAAAACATTTTATATAACCCACCTAATCATGAAGGGATTCACATCTAGATCAGGGGAGGTCATCGTGCCTCTTTACTCATCCCTCATCAGGCCCATAATTGAGTACAATGCCCCTTTTGGGATGTACCTTACCAGACACCTGCAGCAACTGGAAATACCCCAAAAGTACCTCACGAAGAGGATCAAAGGGCTCAAACAGATGTCATATGCTGCCCGGTTAAAGAAACTCCAGCTCTACTCAGTGGCATACCACCTGCTCAGAGGCGATCTGTGCCTGACATATAAAGCCATGTCCAACCCAGAATTAATGGACATGCTGCACCTCAGAAAATCCAAATCCCATCGAGCTACGTGCTCGAGAGACTTCAACCTCAGCACTGAAATAAATAGGACATGCTGGAGGGACAGATTCATAACCCAGAGGCTCCCTTCACTCTGGAATAAAATCCCAGTCCAGGTTAGGCAGAGTCCCTCATTGACTCTCTTCAAGAGGAATCTTGATGAGTTGATGGGGGATCGTAGGTTTACCCCGGGTATCACTTCTGTGTCACTGTTAGACAGAGGCACAGTATACTAACCTCGAAAAAGGGCATAGCAAAATTAATTTTAAAATGGGTGGCGAAAGCCAAACACACTCTGGCTAGGCTTATAAATGCCTTAGGGCAGATAGCCTAGTATGAACCTATGAACCTATGAACCTATGACAATCCTTATCACTGGAGAATCTTTTATTTTTTATTGTATTTTATATTATTAGCTAAGGGTTCAAAAACTATTGCAAATAGAGGTAACCTATTGACTATAAATCCTATTTAATCTTTAGTAATTAATTTATTTACTATATATTGTACTGAAGACGGAAGTAAATATTGTATAGCCTACATTTAATACTGAAATAGGTGTATATGAGGAAACTAACTTATTATCCTTTCCTTGCTTTAGTATAGGTGAGATTGCAGAAAATGTCCATGAGGCAGAAATTATTTTCAGTCTGAATTATCCTGAAAATGTCACTCAGTAATTCTAAAATATTTAACAGAAGCAGACTATATAATTCCATACTTAAACCCTCTAACCAGGACCTTTACCATTTTTCCCTTTTCTTAAAGCTTCTTTAACTTCTATGATGATAATAGGCTTATTCAACCAAGACATTTGCTGGTCATTAAGTTTATTAGTAATATTTTCTTTAAATAATTGTCAATTTTGTAATCATCAGGATTATTATTTTTATCTTTATTAAGATCCTCATGGATTTTTTAAAGATATTAAGCATTTCCTGTATGTCTGAGGCTAGTTTACTAGTGTAAGGATTTCAGATATTAAAGACTTGTGTCTTTTTGCGCTTCACATCTTACTTCTATTAGCTAATCTATGTAGATGTTTTAAGTCATTACATGACTGTACAATTTTATTTCTCCCAAATCTTTCTTTATTTTAAATTGATTGATGTTTTGTCATTAATTTTTATTGACTTCAGCATTATTTAATTTCTTTGTTTGATGTTCAAACCTTGCTTTATGTATTTCATCTTACATTTCTAACAATTATGTATCACACTCTTTTATTTTATTATGAGCCCATCTTCCCATCCTATTTTTAATGGTTCAAGACCACAGAGAGCACCTCGGCCATGCAAGGCTACAATGCCTTCCACACATTCAGACCTCAAAACAAGCATGTAAGAAACACAGGTGGAGGTCTATTCATCTTCATTAAAGACAAATACTCTTCAAGACTGGTCAAACAGTATGACTCTCTAGAACTACTCCAATTACAACTAACTATAGGTAAAACCTCTTCCATATCATTGTTAGTTATAGGCCCTCCACCATGAACCAGAAGAACCAGTGTGCCTACTGGACCTACTTAAGTCACTCACTATATAGGCAAACACCTTGCTCATGGGGGATTTCAACTATCCTTCATCAATTGGGAGTGGCGCATAGCTACAGTTATCCCACTCCACAAGGGGGGATCCACCTTGGATCCCGGAAACTACCATCCCATCAGTCTGACAAGCCTTATCTGCAAGGCCATGGAGTGTATTATCATGAAACTTATAAACAAAGACACTGGCAACCTTCAAACACTGGACCCCACCCAGTTTGGGTTCGTGAAGGGCCGATCTTGTCTCCTGAACTTGACTGACTTCTTCGAATCAGTCTCCAGAGCCATGGACAAGGGTAAGGTAGTCTACACAGCCTATCTAGACCTTGCCAAGGCCTTTGACACCATCCCCCACTCTGGAATCATAGATAAACTTACTAAGCTGGGCATTAATCCCTACATCACCCAATGGGTTGCTAACTGGCTTACTGATAGAACCCACACTGTAAAAGTAGCCGACTTCAAATCCAGCTCCAGACAAGTGACAAGTGGAGTACCTCAGGGTTCAGTCCTGGGACCGCTCTTGTTTGGCATCTACTTCTCTGAAGTACAGGCTAACACTAAGGGACTCTGGATAACAAAGTTTGCAGATGACTGCAAACTGGGAGCCATTATTGAATCCTCAAATTATGTGGATACTCTACAAAAGGGCCTTACAGAAACAGATGCTTGGTGCCAGAGCCATGGGCTCAAGCTCAATGCCAAGAAATGTATAGTTATCCCCTTTGGGAAAAAACATGTATCCGTGAATTACCGTATAGGTGGCAGTACACTAAACACCGAAAGTTTGATAAGAGACTTAGGGACACAGGTGAACAGTGGTCTCACCTTCGGTAACCACATCACCACAACAGTCAGGAAATCCTTCTATGTGGCACACCTCATCACTAAGGGCTTTTCATCCAGAAAAAAGGAGGTCATTGTCACACTGTACTCATCCCTCATTAGACCCATTATAGAATACAATGCCCCATTTGGTATGTACCTCTCAAGACATCTGCAACAACTGGAAAGGCCACAGAAATACCTCACTAAAAGAATCACAGGCCTAAAGCAGATGCCCTACGCTGACCGCCTTAAAAACTCCAGCTATACTCTGTCGCATATCGTCTACTCAGAGGCGATCTTTGCTTAACATACAAGGCCATGTCAAACCCAAAGCTGTTGGACATGCTACACTTAAAGAAATCCCAATCCCTCAGAGCCACATGCTCCAGGGATCTAAACCTTGTCATCACAATAAACAAAACATGCTGGAGTGATAGGTTCCTGACCCAAAGACTCCCCAGACTCTGGAATAGATTGCCCATACATGTCAAGCAGAGTGCCTCTTTGGTCCTCTTCAAAAGGAACCTTGACAATTGGATGGGAGAAAGGAAATTCACCCCGGGGATCACGTCAGTCGCCCTGCTAGACAGAGGTCCAGGGAAGTAAATAGTGTGGGAAGAAATAGCCAGGGAATTGTTATGGCTAGGCTTGTATAGACCCTAGGGTTGATAGCCTAGTACCAACCTATGAACCTATGAACCTAAAGTTATATATCAACACAAACAAGCTCACCCTAAGGTTTCTGGACTTTGTTAATACAAATGCTCAGGAACAGATAGTCTGCACCCCCACAAGGGACTTAAATGTTCTTGACTTAGTACTCACCAATATATAGGGTTCTCTGCACTACTCACTGTGTGCTGCCCTTGCTGGTAAAGTCTGATCATAAATCAGTCTTGATCAAAGTAACAATCATACCTGCACCCTCCTCAAGAGCAAAGGATGAAAATTTTCTAGCCTCTTAAGTAATGGCATAAATAGTTTCAACCCCACTGCTACCACTGTCAACAACGACTCTTATACAAAGGTGTACACAAATGCACTGCATAAACACCTTTACAAATGTGTAGACTTGGCTATACCTGAATATATGAAAACAAGGTCCTCACAGAAAAACAAGCCCCCCTGGTGGACATCAAGCATAAATAGGTTATACAACAATAGGAAGAAACCAATGTTTAAGAACAAGACGGAACTGATGCAGCAGAGGAAGGACATCCCCCACAGCTTGAACAAGCAAATTAGATATCTTGTAAAGTCCCGTAAACCGATTATGAAGGCAAACTAGCATCCATAGCTAAGGATAATTACAAGGCATTCTTTGACTACATCAGAAATCTAAAAGGGAAGGCCCAGCTTTAAGTCGAACTAGTAGTGGACAGTACCACTCATACTAGATTTGTCAGAAACTTCACCCTCCTGTCCCCACTAGACATACCCCAAAGTGTACCTGTGACTAGTCTGCTACCTATTATCTCCAAAGTGCAGGTCATAGCCACACTCTCCATGGCCAAAAGCACAGCCTCTGTGGTACTCAATACCATCTCAGGCTACCAACTAAATGGTCTAAAACAGGACCAGGAACCACTTAGTACTCTCTTCAACCACAGTCTAAGTAATGGCGTTGTCCCAGGTGAGCAGACAAGATTAAGTCACTCTAGGGATCTTAACCTATCCTATGACATTAACAGGAAATGCTAGAAAGACAGATATGTCTCCCAGAGATTGCCACTCCTCTGGAACAAACTCCCAGTTCATGTAAAACAGAGCTCCTCAATGGCCCTATTTAAGTGTAAGTTAGACAACTGGATGGGAGACCATAAATTTACCCTGGGGTGTCACCTGTGTCCTTCTTGGTAAGAGCAGTCAGTGCTGATCATAGACTCACATTGCAAATATAGACCATACAACCTGGTAAATAAGAGAGAACAAGGGTATAGCATAGCTTGGCCTAAAAAGGTCCTAGGGTCAATAGCCTAATAACTTCCTACAACCCTATGAACCTATAATATGCTGTCCCATAATATGACTTTACTAACTTGACCATTATCATTCAAAGATAAAAGATACTAGATTTGTTTCTTAAAGTAACTCTTAAATTCTTTTAATTTCATCATATGTACTGGGAATCTATAAAAAATCTGAAATTTCCTTGCACATTGCTATGGTCAAAGAGATTGACTTGCTATTTATACTGAGTCAAAAAAAGTTGTATTCCATATTGTATTCAAAAGTTACAATGTGCTTAATTCAAATCCCATTCTCCCTTACCAGGTTCAAACAACTTGAAAAGTCTGCTTTACTTTCTATCAAATAGATGTACTGATTCAGCAATATAACTCAAATTTCAGCTCTGGCATATGAAATGAGTAATTTCAGGTAATTTTAGTGAATTTAATAATATATAATATGTAAAAAGCTTCAAAGATCACATGATCAAGCATCAAATTTCATTTTCCGGGATCTTTTTGAATATTTTGTATGATTTTCTATGTAAATTATATGTGATCTTGTACATTCACATTTCTGGCATATACAGGTATATGTGATTTATATCTTTCTTATAAGCAGTTTGATATCTAAATTTTTTTGTCTTATTTGCTTAGTGATATTTTACCTTATTTTATATAATATGCAATTTAGTACTAAGTTGTTTATTAGATATTACAGTATATGTATACATTTCCTAACTTTCTAATATTGCTCTTTGATTAATCTTACATAGCAGATGTTACGTCCCTTGTGCATTTCCATATTATTCATGTTTACTCTTCTTATTAATTCTTGTATTATAAGCAAGCTTGACTATATATATCAAAGAATTCTCATTTAATTTCAATGTATGTTTTTAGCCATTACAAGCAGTTATTCTGATCTAAGCTTCTCATCCTGACATAAGAATTTTATTTCAGCATTTGAAAATGACAACTCAAAACACACAGCACATACTAATTTCCTCAGTAAGTTTCTCGTTCATCTTAATTCTTTTTAAACTGTTCTAATCACTAACAAATGTCAAGCTTTACTTCTTCCTATTAATATGACAGTCAGTTAATAACACTAGGGCATAAGCTATTAAAATTCAGCAAAATGTAAGCAAATTATTTGTCAGCAACAGCTCAACATAAAACATTGCTATCACTTTTGTTATACCAATTCTTCACTTCTAAACAAACATTTTTGGTTAGATTTCTCAGATATATATATATATATATATATATATATATATATATATATATATATATACTTGAAAAGAAGTTTACATCTTTTCTCCTCATTGTTGCAGCCATGATTATGACATTTCTTGTCTTCACAGATATCAGTGATAACTTTGAATTCTTCTAGGACCTGGATTTCTTCAAAATAGCTCAAGGAGCATCCAGGAAACAAGCCAAGCAAGAAAGTGTTAATTGCTGCATTAGCAATCTGGGAAAGGAATGTGCTACATAGGAACAAAGAAAACAAACTGACCAGCACTTTGACACTAATAATAAGCATATTAGTTAAATCTAACATTTAGCTAACCCTTCAATGTGCACACTAAGCAAAATTAAAACAAATAAAATAAAATTCTTAACTTATATAGCCTTAAAGTTATCAATTCTACTGCTTATAATTTAATGACATTCTCTTACAGGAAGTTCTTGTTTAACATTTAGAAATACATTTATAAATTTAGATAAATGAAATATATTGTCTTTTACTGTAAATATAGTAAAACTTTCCATTTATATTCTGCATAATGAAAAATACTTTAGCTTAAAATATACATACTTAAATATTTTTGAAAGCTTAAAGTCCAATACAAACCTTTCACTTAAAGAGTAAATCTAGTGTTTCAGAAAATAAAAGTCATGCAATTAGAGAATAAAAGTCACTTATTTTTAGCTTTTTTAATTTTTAGAAGCAGTTTTTTCAGGGATTCAGCTCACTCTGTCTCTTGATGGCTATAGTATTCCAATCCAGTCATTCAGTATTATTAAAGATTTTATTTTCATTAACAAAAAAGGATGCCTCCTCCAGTGTGTCAAATATTTTAGCTCCTTCAGAAAGAAATAATTTAATCTTTGCAGGAAACACCAAGGTGGCTTTAATGTTGTTTTTGTTAAGTTCTTTAATCAGTGGTATTTTCTTTTATTCATTACTTTACTGGAATAATTATTGTCAAATCTGATTACATATTCACCTATTTTAATAGGCAGGTTGGATCATGCTGTTTTTAATATTTGATCTTTTTCAAAGCTGAATACAAGATTAACTATAATAGAATTTGGAAGTGAATTTCCTTCTTTATTTTTTTTCAAAATTACATAGCCCAAAACACTAAATCCCAAAACCCCATAACCGCAAAATTTAAAATCTGGAACGTACACTACACATACAGTACACACATCTACATACACACAACTTCCTCCACAATCAAACATATAAGCCTACACTATAGATAAGCAGGGGGGCAGTGCCTGCCCACACCCCCCTACTGAAATATACTAAATCCGAGATCACACAGGCACACAAAACCAACTCACACCCACTCATTTTACAGTACCTCACATACACACACACACACACACACACACACACACACACACACACACACACACACACACATACACATCAGAGTCACAACACACACTGACACACACTAAAGCCCCTAACCAACACACTTACACATATATACTTACCTAAACTTCCACTCATCCATTCCTCTGTTAAAATGCCAGGTTTTTGTGATATAAAAAAAATGAGACCACAATAAATAATTTCAAAACTTTTCCCACCTTTAATGTGATCTATAACTCGTACAATTCAATTGAAAAACAAAAAAATCTGTTAGGGGAAAACATATAAAAAATAAAAAAATGTACAATACACTTGTTGCATAAGTGTGCACACCCTTAAACTAATACTTTGTTGAAGCACCTTTTGATTTAATTACAGCATTCAGTCTTCTTTGGTAAACACCTGCCATCAATTAAAGAGAGTCTGATTAACCCCAAATAAAGTCAGCTGACCTAGTAGGATTTTCCTGACATTTACTCAATTACCTGCTACAGCAAAAGCCATGGTTCATAGAGAGTTTCCAAAGCATCAAAGGGATCTCATTGTTGAAAGGTATCAGTCAGGAGAAAGATACAAAAAAACTTCCACAGCTTTGAATATACCATGGAACACAATGAAGACAGTCATCAAAAAGTGGAAAAATATGGGACAACAGTGACGTTGCAAAGAACTGGATGTTCCTCCAAAATTAATGAAAAGACAAGACGAAAACTGGTCAGGGAGGCTGCCAAGAGACCTACAGCAACACTGAAGGAGCTGCAGAAATTTCTGGCAAGTACTGGTTGTGTACTACATGTGACAACAATCTCCCGTATTCTACATATGTCTGGACTATGGAATAGGGTTGCAAGATGGAAGCCTTTTCTTACACAAAAAAACATCCAGGCCCAGCTAAAATTTGCAAAACAATACATCAAGTCTCCCAAAAGCATGTGGGAAAATGTGTTATGGTCTGATTAGACCAAGGTTGAACTTTTTGGCCACAACTCCAAAAGAAACATTTGGTGCAAAAACAACACTTTGTATCACCAAAACAGCACCATCCCCATGGTGAAGCATGGTGGTGGCAGTATCATGCTTTGGGGTTGCTTTTCTTAATCTGGAACTAGGGTTTTAGTCAAGCTGGAGGGAATTATGAACAGTTCCAAATACCAGTCACTTTTGATCCAAAACCTTCAGGCATCTTCTAGAAATCTGAAGATGAAGAGGAATTTCACCTTTCAAAATGACAATGACCCCAAACATACATCCAAATCAACAAAAGAATGGCTTCACAAGAAGAAAATTAAAGTTTTGGAATGGCCCAGCCAGAGCTCAGACCTAAACCCAATAGAAAATCTGTGAGATGACCTGAAGAGGGCTGTGCACAAGAGATGCCATCACAATCTGACAGATTTGGAGCATTTTTGCAAGGAAGAGTAGGCAAATATTGCCAAGTCAAGATGTGTCATGCTGATAGACTTCTACCCAAGAAAACTGAATGCTGTAATTAAATCAAAAGGTGCTTCAACAAAGTATTAATTTAAGGGTGTGCTCACACAACAAAGACTTAGTTTAAGGGTTTGCACACTTATGCAACCAGCATATTGTGCATTTATTTTTTTATATTTTCCCCTAACAGGTTTGTTTGTTTTTCAATTGAATTGTACAGGGCATAGGTCACATTAAAGGTGGAAAAAGTTTTGAAATGATTGTGGTCTCATTTTTCCATATCACAAAAACCTGGCATTTTAACATGGGTGTGTAAACCTTTTATATCCACTGTGTGTGTGTGTGTGTGTGTGTGTGTGTGTGTGTGTGTGTGTGTGTGTGTGTGTGTGTGTGTGTGTGTGTGTGTGTGTGTGTGTGTGTGTGTGTTTGTGTGTGTGTGTGTATATACATATATATATATATATATACATATATATATATATATATATATATATATATATATATATATATATATATATATATATATACACACACACACACACACTCATATATATATACATATATATATATATCTATATATATATATATATATATATATATATATATATATATATATATATACTGTAACTGAAAGATCCTCAGTACCATTTTTGAGTGGCTTGTGTTGAAGTCTCTTCTCTCTTAACCAAGCAGTTGAAATTCTGATAGGAAAATTAAAGCTTTTGAAGAACTTGAAGCTATAAATCGTTTCTCTGACTATTAGTGAATAAAATCAGCTATCGAGCATCTCCAAGTTTTAATTTTTTAACTATATATTCTGTCTATAAAAACGTTTTCATTCACAGAGCTTGCACCAGTTGCTGCTCTTCTTTAGTCATTTTGACCACCCCCAATTTAGTTTCATTTTAATGGAGGAACATGCTTTTTTTGTTAATTCTTAAGTAGAAAGGTTTTTGGCAAACCAAATAACATTTGAACCATGTGCATACTGGAATATGGTGGTATGTGTTGTATGAATGGAGATCAACTATTGATCCTTGTGGATCAACTACTGCTACAGATAGTAAAGAGGAATAGTCAGTTTTTTTCCATTTTGCTATTTATTTAAACTCTAGCTGTGAAGCCACTGAAGTGATTGATCTAAAAGACATAGGAAGGAAAATGTTTGTCCTAGTTTTTTTAGTGAAAGACAGTAATGAAATCGTTGTATAAGTTAAAAGAAAAAGTGTAGCCATCATATTTCCTGAACAGATGTGGTTAATAGAGTTAACAACTGCAAAATGGTCAATCCTGTAATTCAGGTATGGTCAATTCCTTCAGCAAAAAAAATAACATTTTAGAAATAAGAGAATATGAATGGATTGTAAGGTTAACGGCAGATTATAAAACTGGTATTAATAGTGTGGCTAGTATAAAGCCTATTTTAGTGAAAAAAACAAAAAGAAGTTTAATTTAATAATAATAACATAAATAGAGAGAAGCAGAATGGATTTAAAATTAATGTATCATGTTTTATGTGATTTAAGTATGAGTTTTTAACATTTTTTTGAACTCTTCATAATAATTATATGAGGGGGGTGGGAGAGACTGTGTGATAAGTTAGCTGGCTTACATGTGATTAATTGATACTCCTATTTAAAATGTATGTACTAACTGTTTTATAATGCACCAAGGAAGGGTGTTGACCCAAAAGCTCTGCAGAATAAACTTGCTTTTGTTCTTGAAGTTAGTAAAGTTAACAAAGCTCAGTAGGGAAGTTGAGGTGCTATGGCTGTATTTCGCTAATTCTTACATACTATAGGTTGTGTACTATTCTGCATGCTACATAAGGTAAAGTTGTGGTTTATACAACTATATAGATTTATATATATATATATATATATATATATATATATATATATATATATATATATATATATGGATAGCGTGCACGTGTGGAGTGTATACTACTAAACATAATGCTTAAGATGAAGTTGAACTACCATACTTATTGCAAAATATAGAATATGCATTTTTCTGCATACCGCATAAAGTAAGGTTGAAAATTTCCTAATTGCAAACTGTAGATTTGATACTGTCCTGCATGCTACATAAGGGAATGTTTTAGTATTCCAGTTTATTGCGTAGCAGATAATCTACATTGTCATGCATGCTGCATAAGATAAGGTTGTACAACTCAGAATTATTATATAGTGTAGGCTAGCTGCCACCCTACATGTTGTGCAAAATGAGGATAAACTGTTTCTTTTTACTACATAGTGTAGATTTTGTGCTATTCTGCATGCCTCATGAGGTAAGCTTGCAGTGTCCCTAATTATTAGATAGTGTAGATTGCATACTATCCTGCATGTTGCTAATGATAAGATTGTGTTGTTCCTCCTTATTACATAGAGTAGACTGTTTGCTGTTCTGCATGCTGCATAAGCTATGATTCTACTGTTCCTGCTTACTACATTGTGCAAATTGTGTGACCTCCTGCATGCTGCATAGGGTATATTTATACTGTTCCCTGCCATTATTGAGTGCATATGGGGCACAATCCTGCAATCTGCATAAGGAAAGGTTTTCTTGTTCCTACTTGTCACTTAGTACAACCTGAGCACTATCCCTTACTGCTGCATAAAGTAAGCTTGCACTGATCCTTTTTATTACTTAATATAGATAAGACACTAGCCTGCATGCTCAGTAAGACAAGATTTTCCCCTTCCTACTTCTTATGGAGGATAGACTGGGCACTATCCTGTGTAATGAAAAAAGGTGAGGTTGTACTTCTCCCTCTAACTACAATGTGCACCCTTGGTATTATCCTATATTTTGCATAAAGTAGGGCTGCACTGTTTTTTTCTTTTAACATACTTTAGAAAGGGAATCATTCTGCATGTTGCATCAGGAAAGGCTGTAATGTACTTGCTTTTTACATAGTGTAGACTATGTATTGTCTGACATGCAACAAAAGACAGAGTTGTACATTCCTAATTATTCTATTGTATAATTTGAGTACTACCCTGCATACTGTATGAGGTAAGGTTATACTATTCCTGTTATTACATGTTGTAGAGTGTGCACAGTTCTGTATGCTGCACAAGAATGGGTTGTTTTCTTCATAATTTCTACACAGCACAGACTGAGTAACATCTTGCGTGCCACATAATGTAAGATTGTAGATTGTATTTTTCATACTTATTAAACAGTATAAGCTGGGTACCTTCCTGCATGCTGCATGCTACATAATTTAATGTTCTTCCTCCTTGCATAGTGCAGACTAGTTACCACTCTGCGTGCTATATACTGGTCCTTTTATTAAGTAGCATTGACTGTACTGTCCTGCATACTGCTTAAGGTAAGGCTGTATTGACATCATAGTGTAGACTGCATACTATCTTGTTTGCTGCATAATGCAAAATTATATTGTTGCTTGTTATTGCATTCTTAGACTGTGTAAATTATATATGCTTCAACAGGTAAAGTTATACTGTTCCATCTTTTTTTTTACAGTGTAGACTGGGTGCTATCCTGCATGATGTCTAAGCTAAGGTTGTACTGTTCCTAGTTATTACATAATAGTACTACCTACTGTAGAGTGTGTGTATCCATTGTGTTGCATTAGGGCCGTTCTCTTCCTTCTTATTACAGTGTGTACACTGAGAACTACACTGCACACTGCATGAGGTAATGTCCTTTAAAGGCTAGATGTGAGCAATCATGCATGCTGAATAAGATATAGCTGACCTCTTTCCTACTTGTGTAATATAGACTCAGTGCTGTGCTACATTCCGCATGATTTAAGGTTGTACTATTTCTACTTATAATTTAGAGTGGGTATGGTCCTGCATGCTGAATAGGGAATACTTATACTGTTTTGGTTTATTTATTTTATTTAACAGAAGTAGAACACTGAGCTCTTTGGATCATTTTCAGATTCAGCTTGGGATTAGAAAGGAGTCTATACAATCAGTAACAAACAGTCGGATCACTGATCAACAAACATGGCAGACATTGTTACAGACATTGTACCAAAGAGTTGTTTTAACTCCACTGCAACTATATGACTATATGCAATATAAAACGCACAGGAACTTGAAGTGAGAGAGATGAATAGTAGAATATGTACACCTGATGGTAGAAGGTGCAAGGGTCATACCTCTCAACCTCTTAGTGCAAAAAATCTGGGCAAAGCCTAAAATATTGTGGAGATAATGGACCAAGAGTAGGTACAGATTCTAAATATTGCTGTTATAAACTTAGAAAGTTGATAGATTAACAGGATTTGTGTTAGCATGCATTCTCTAAAGGCTATGAAGTTTGAAACTCATATATATATATATATATATATATATATATATATATATATATATATATATATATATATATATATATATATATATATATATATATGTCAGTATTTGGTCATTATTTAGTGACTTCAATCCTCCATAATTTCCAGAAAATTGTACAGTTCAGAGAGATGGCAAAAGTGAAAAAAAGGGTGAGTGATAGAGAGGAAGGCAGAGGGAGGAAGGGTATGGAGACATAAAGAGTGAGAGGAAGAAAATGAACAGGGAGTGAGTAAGGGAGGTAATGGATGGCAATGAGTATGATTATATGAAGAGAAGGGGTACATTAGACAAGGAGGCTTAATATTTGGAAAGAGGATGTGTATTTATGTCATATGCCTATTGTAGAAGCATTTACCTGAGGTTTATTGCATAGCAATGTTGTGAGTTCTATGTCAAACTTATGAAATGTATTGTTTTACTGTGTTTAGCTAGTTA
Organism: Protopterus annectens; assembly: GCF_019279795.1. Lineage (NCBI taxonomy): Eukaryota > Metazoa > Chordata > Ceratodontiformes > Protopteridae > Protopterus > Protopterus annectens. The sequence goes on from NC_056739.1 coordinate 1,912,040,369, forward strand.
TGGACTATTGGTTTACAATGTTTGCCCTACCTATTCACACATTGTTGTTACAGTTTGTATAAATAAAGCTGTTGCAGGAAAATAAATAAATAAATACAATGAACACTTGGAAAAGGTAATGGATTTAATGTATGTTGGCATGGAATTCCAAACTTTTAGACTGAGTAAGGAGGTGAAGTGTTCTGGATAATGAAGTTTGGATTTTGGTGGTTGAACAATACTGGCAGTTGATGGAAGGGAACTTGGTCACCAGTACAGTTGGCATAATGGTACACAAAGCATTTATAACCTGGGTGACATAGAATGGTTTTCTTACTATCTTAGTTACATGAATTCCAATAAAAATGTCAACCAAGTGGATAAAGGCTGCCTTGTACCAAAGGGAAATGCAAATAAATAAAAAAAAGAACAAGGCAGCCAAACAAGGCTAAAGAACGTTAATTTATTAAAATACAAGTGGTAAGCACTTTCATGCAGATACACTGCACTTCATCAGACCAGTAGAACAAACACCAAGCAACACACTTTTAAATAACATTTATTATTATTATCAAACATGGGCATGTTTTGCTTTTATGGTTTTGCAAATGATAGGTGTTGATAGGCGAGGGGAAGATATGAGGGGTAAACTTGAATTGGCAGAATCCAGATGGATTATTAGGCTTACTGCACATAGAGCACTGGGGTTGAATGGATGTGTACCTTTAAATCCTGTTTTAAAGGCATGCCCTTTGAAAGGCTAATTATGTTATTTGTTTTTTAATTGATTCTGTTATTTAAAAGTGCGTTGCCTGTTTTTTATTCTATTGGTCTGATGAAATGCAGTGTATCTGCATGAAAGTTCTTACCACTTGTATTTTAATAAATTAATATTCTTCAGCCATGCTTGGCTGCCTTGTTCTTTTTTAATTTATTTATATCTTAGTTACATGTTGGTCAAAGGTAAGATTGCAGTCTACATATATTCCCAGATCCCTTACTACTGGGTCAACTGTTAGGGGTGTTGTATTGATGGAGTAGTTAACTTGGGTTTACAGTTTCCCTAAGTCATTATAATACAGTTTTCGGCCATAGCTTAGGCACTAGTCATTTGTCTGAGTTAAACCCTCTTGCAAGACATTGGTGTCTTAGGGGAATCTATAATAGCTGCCAATTTACAGTCATCTGCAAACTTGGTGAGATAGGGCCCCTTGAACATTAGCCTTGACATCTGAGAAGTAGATGCCAAACATTAGTGGGCCTAGCGTGGAGATATGGGTACTCCACTGGTAACCAGTTTCTTGGTGGAGGTGGTCTCACTGATCATGAGTTCTTGGGTCCTGTTTGTGAGCCAGCTGTAATCAAGTGAGTTATGCAGGGGATCCATACCTAGCTCAGACAGCTTGTCAGCAATGAATAAATAGGGTATTGTACTGAATGCCTTGGCTAGACAAATATATGCAGTATGCACAGTTTTGCCCTCATCCATTACCTTGCTGACCCTCCCAGAGTGGTCTACCAGGTTAAGTAGGCATGACCTTCCCTTAACAAACCCAAATTGGGATGAGACCTGTCTCTGTAGGTTGCTAACATCCTTGCTTATCATTTCCATGATAATTCATTCCATAGCTTTGCATATCAGGCTTTTAGACTGATGGGTTTGTAGTTTCCTGGTTGGGTTGATGGTCTGCCCTTGTGGAGGAGAATGAATGTTGCAATCCTCCATTCACTTGAAATGTAGCCATTTCAAGGTTGTAGATGAAGAGTGACTCAACTGGTTCAGATAGGTCATGTTTTAGTCTGTTCAATATGGCAACCAGGAATATTGCTGGCACCCATACAGGCAATGTTCTTGGCTCTAGTGAGTACTGCCAGCACTTGGTATTTTCTTTCATTCTTTCTTAACTAGTACATTTGTAAGAGTTGGTGCATGCAGACATTTTATTGCTCTGTCTTGCTTTATGTCACAGTTCTACTACAGTATTGCAGTATTTTTATTAATAGTTTTAAATGTTGGTCTCTACAGGAATTTCAGTGTTGCATCTTGCTTTATGTCACTATTGCACTCCAGTACTCTGTTTACAGAAACCACAAAGAATGGAACTGTGAATGATCCTATTAATCTTTGTAATTTTGACGAGCTGCTTTCTCCCTTGCATTCTGCACATACCTTAACTCTGAATAATCAATTCTGCTCATTGTATTTTCAAGTGTCTCCCCATATCAGTGTGCTGTTAATATGGGTTATGCATATACATTTCTTCTTAAATATCTTTAGTTTTTTTTAGGGTGCAGACTGTGTTATTGTTTGCAGCAAACAAAAATGCATTATTTTAGTCACTTTAACTTTTCACAACCCACTCAGCCACAGTTATTGCTACCTATCAAAGTGGAAGGCTGCAGTGTCATTCATTAACTGCTGGTAAAGAAAGGAAGTACAAAGCAATAGGAAGTATTGCCTTTAATAGCTATTAAGGCCCCCATGCCATCCACTACTGTCAACATGCTGTAGTATATTGCCATGGCCAGTCTTCGTGACACTACATAGTAAGCATTACATACTCAGAAAAAGGAATTTAGTGAGATAGACACAACTATACAGTGTTTTTGTTCCAGCAGTTTTGAATGTCAGCAATGTGGAGAGTTTTAAGACTATAGCATAAAAGTAGTACTTGAAATATCATGGCCAACTTCCCCTGATGTAGTGCATCCCTGTTAAAAGACACAGCATTAGATGTATTTTCCATGAGTTACTGATGATATTTGGTGTAGACTATGGGAAGTGAGCATTTTTCATTCTTTGCTTTACAGTGCATTAAGAGACATGGCAGCAAATGTATAATAGGTCCGACATAAGATCACCGGATGTTATTGAAAAATGACAGGAACTGGGGGGAGAGTAAACATCATGAGGTATACATCTTTATTTAATTTTATTTAATTAACATTTGTTTAGCAGGAAAGTCTGACTTGGAACGAAGCCAATTTTCAGCAGAGGCCTGGGGAGAAATGTTCCAGACACATGTCTTTGATACGTGGGAGGAAACTGGAGTACCCAGAGGAAACCCACACGAATGCAGGGAAGACATACAGACTCTGAAAAGAAGGCACCCCAGCTGAGAGTCAAACCAGAGAACCTCTTGCTGTGAGGCAACAATGCTACTGCTGCACCATTGCACCGACCGTCCATCTTTGTTTATGGATGCATGAATGTTACTCATGTCTGCCCTGTGCTGTTGAGTGATAATGCCCTAACTATGACCCTGGTGACCAGACTTTATTTAATGACTCCAGTAACTAATGGTACAGGCCAGGAGAATGGATGTGCCCATTCTTGGGCAGAGGGATGCTTTCACTCATGCTCACGAGCACACTGTATGTACAAGGAGCATTTCTATGTCAAGATTAAGATTACTGCTTGCATGTACCCTGGTAGTGGGTAGAGTAGTCATGCTGACCAATGGCCCTTGCAAAAGTGAGAGGCAGTTCAGCAAGTGATTCTCTAATTTTCTCTCTTGCACTGTACTCCTATGCCCTATAATTGCATAATAAATCTGCACAAGGGAGCTATGGCATGTTAAAAAAAAAGAACACACGTTTTTGACTGTCCAGATTTTTGCAGAATGTTGAAATTTGCATCAAACGTTTGGTCTTTTCATCATGGAGTTTATACTTTTCTGGCAAACCACTGGGGATTGAAGTTACTAAATAATATAGCACTTGAGTTTCAGACTCCATATCCTTCAGAAAATATGTGCTAATAAAAAACATCTATTATTATAGCAAGTTTATAAGTTTATAAGAGCAATATTTATATTTGTCCCTATTTTGGGCCTTTTTGCCTACTATGTTTAGCTTTGTCCAGATTCTTGAATTAAGAGGTTGAAAGGTATGACCCTGATTGCTGCAAGGGCAATGACTCACATTATCATCTGTCTAACATGCAGTGGAGAGGATGGATATCTGTCTGGAAGATCACTGTTCAATAGGCAGTAGGGAAAATTCTGAATATTTTTATTGTAATACCATTATCACAAGCATAGTAAATTAAACACACTTGGGTAAGAGGAGTAAAGACAGCAAAGTAGATGTTTGTTTGAGGTATAATGTATTAATATTATCTATATTGTAGTCGATGTATGATGGACAAAGGTGCCATCAAAAACTTGTTATGATTTGCTCAGAATACACAATAAAATCATCACCATGTGATGTACTAGGCAGCAGTTATTAAGGAATTTTGTAAAAAGTTATGAAAAAGTATGATGCATTTTCCTTACTTACAGTGTAAAGGGATTCTGCACCAGATACACTTTGATGCGAACACCAGTGTCTTCACCATCATCCCACAACTTAAATTTTACATTTTCTTGTGACTCACAATGTTATGATATTGTAAATCATATGGCATTCCCTATTAATTGATGATTTTGGAGAAAACCTCTTAGGAAGCAAGTGGTAATCTCACATAAAAGGCTTCAAACAATGGGATGAATTAGCATCCTGTTAGGATGGAATGCAGCATGTCAACCCTTCCATACAATGTAATATTTAAGAGTAATATAGCCTTACCTTATGCAGCATACATGATAGTAGGCATTATATATTATTTAATACATATGAGCAATATAGCCTTAAGTTAAGCTCAAGACTGAATGAGATATAGCATAGTGCAGAAACTCTGTGCTGCATAAGGTAAAGTTGCACTGGTCCTACTTATTACATGTTACAGAATGGGTATATTTTGTGCTGCACAAGGCAAGGTTGCACCATTCCTGACAGGGTTCTGTCCTACATATAATAGGAAGTATGTTTGCAATGTTACTATTTATTGCATATTGTAGCATGAATACCATCCTGCTTACTTCATATGCTGAGGTCTTATTGTTCTTATTTGCTGTGTCCTGTTCATTGAGCAGCAGTCTTCCTACTTACTATATAGTGTAGATTGGTTACTCCCCTGCAAACTGTGTACGGTAAGGTTCCTTGTTACTACATAGCGCAGATTGGGTAAAATAATTTGGGCTATATAAAGAAATGTACTTTTCCTACTTTTTACATAGTGTAAACTATTTACCATCCTACCTGCTGCATAAGGTGAGATTGCACTGTTCCTGTTTATTATATAGTGTTCACTGTGTACTACTGTGCATGTTGTACAAGATAAGGCTATACTCTTCCTATTTATTACCTAATGTATGTGTAGTGTCCTGCATGCCTTGCAAGGATAAGATTGTACTGTTTTTGTTTGGTTCTCAGCCTAAAATATGTAAGGCATGCATACTGAATAAGGTAAGGTTGTATTGCTCATGCTTATCACAAAATCAAAACTTTGTAATTAAGGTAAGTCTATATTGTTCCTATTTGTTACATAGAGTAGAATGTGTGCTTTGCGGCATGATCCATAAGGTAAGGCTGCACTGTTCTTATTTATTATATACTTTGAATTAGGCACTATCTTGCATCATACTTAAGGTTAGATTTTACTGTTCCCAATTATTGCAGTTCACATGACACAGCATTCTGAATAACTTAAGATTCTGTTGTTAATTCTTATCACATAATGAAAACTCACCTTTAAATTCTACACTGATACAGTAGTCTAAAAAGCCCTGTTAGAGCTAAAGTCATCTTACAAAATATCCCATATATTAGCACCTAAGGTGGGAATAACAATAATAAAGAATATGCTAATCCCAAAACTTGCATATAAACTTTCAATACGTTATTTATTTATTTATTTATTTATGGATGTACTGCATGTATTTATTTTTCCTGGAGTAGAACACTGATCAAATAATGATGGGATTGTAGGCTTAGCCTGGTAAAAACAAAAGTCCACTTCAGCATAAATATCCGAATACCGTTGGTGGCAACAAACAAAATTGCCAAGAACCTATCCCTCCAGCATGTTTTGTTCATTGTGATGACAAGGTTTAGATTGCTGAAGCATGTGCTCTGAGGGATTGGGATTTTTTTAAGTAGAGCATGTCCAACAGCTCAGGATTTGACATGGCCTTGTATGTTAAGCAGAGATCGCCTCTGAGTAGACAATATGCCACAGAGTATAGCTGGAGTTTTTTTAGACGGTCAGCATATGGCATCTGCTATAGGCCTGTGATTCTTTTAGTGAGGTATTTCTGCTGCCTTTCCAGCTGTTGCAGATGTCTTTTGAGGTACATACCAAACGGAGTGTTACAGTCCATAATGGGGCTAATGAGGGATGAGTACAGTGGACAATGACCTCCTTTTTCCTGGATGAAAAGCCCTTAGTGACGAGGTGTGTCACATAGAAGGATTTCCTGACTGTTGTGCCAATGTGGTTATCGAAGGTGAGACCACTATCCACCTGTGTCCCTAAGTCTCTCATCACACTTTTGGTGTTTAGTGTACTGCCACCTATGTGGTAATTCATGGGTACATGTTTTTTTCTCAAAGGGGATAGCTATACATTTCTTGGCATTAAGCTTGAGCCCATGGCTCTGGCACCAAGCATCTGTTTCTGTAAGGTCCTTTTGTAGAATATCCACATCATTTGGGGAATAAATAATGGCTCTCAGTTTGCAGTCCCTTAGTGTTGGCCTGTACTTAAGAAATACCTCCTCACAACAGACTCATTTTACTCAGTAACTAGTGTAGACAGCAATGCTGTAGCTCTAACTTGACTATAGAGCATTTAGTAAAATTATACTAAATTTATGGAATACAATTCAGGCCACGATAACACAAGAAAATACTTTCAATACCATCAAACAATACCAAAAAAGTATCTGATAAAGGAAAACAAATGTATATGCTACAGAGACCAAGGCCAGAGAAAATTTGAAATGAAATACATCCACATTACATATAACTGCATAACTACCACAAACTACATATACAGCATTTCTGCATCTACGTAAATAGGCCTATCTCATGTAATTAATATAATGTTCTTAAAACACATCCACATTACATATAACTGCATAACTACCACACACTACAGATACAGCATTTCTGTATCTATGTAAATAGGCCTATATCATGCAATTAATATAATGTTCTTATTCCAGTATGTTTGCCCTAAAATGTAAAATGTTGTATAATGTACAAAATGTGGCATAATGTGGTTTTCTCATTGCATCTTTCTCATGCTCATGTGAGAAGCCATCAATGTAATTTTTTTGAGAAATTGTCTTCCACAAACTGTAATAGCCTCACTACTGCTATACACCTTACAATTCAGAACAGAAAACCTACATTATTTTCCACAACTTAAGAAATACCTCCTCACAACAGACTCATTTTACTCAGTAACAAGCATATCTCATGTAATTAATATAATGTTCTTAAAACACATCCACATTACATATAACTTCATAACTACCACAAACTACAGATACAGCATTTCTGCATCTATGTAAATAGGCCTATCTCATGTAATTAATATAATGTTCTTATTGCAGTATGTTTGTCCTAAAATGTAAAATGTTGTATAATGTACAAAATGTGGCATAATGTGATTTTCTCATTGCAGCTTTCTCTTTACAATTGCAAGTTTTTATTTTTGCCATGTTTTTGTACTTCCTTCTCTTCCCTGCTCATTATGAACCTTGATCATAACTGAAATGGGCTAAATGATCAATCGACTTATCTAGTTAACAATTACAAATAAATAAATAATTACAATGTTTACTATCCTACATGATGAATAAGGGAAGACTGTACTGTTTGCATTTATTATATAGTGTGCACTGGTTACCCTCCTGCATTCCATATTAGGTAAATATTTGTGGTTGCTTCTTATTACATAGTTTAACCTGAGTAGTATCTTACATGTTACATTAGCTAATGTTCTATCCCTACTTACTATAGTCTATGCAATGCCCTACATGTCAAATTATTTATTTATTTTATGCCTTGTTGTCTAGGTTAGTCTCATTAGGCCAGCATTCTCTTTTCAGGGGAGACCTGAGGTGATATTCATACTGACTAGGGGAAAACTGGCCAGTACACCCTGGAATTTCGCCTTCTCAGTAGGTGGTGCTGTTGTGTTTCCTGCTAGAGTCATGAAAAATACATTCAGGAATGCTACAGGGACTGCTAGTTTTTTCCAGGCCTACATTTATCATGATGGAGAATTTTATGTCTGTTTATGCTTCCCAAACTGAAAAAATTGTTTTCAATATTGTGATCATAATATTGAAGTACAAAGGAGGAATTCTAGTGATACAGAATTCTTGGAAATGCTGGATACTACAGATGCTGATGATAACAGTGACAAATGCTAAGGTCATGTTGTACAAAATCAATGACCAAACAGTCTTCCTTTCAGCTTCTGCTATTTCATTTGCCATTGAAGAGTTGTTGAACTGACAGGATGTCAATACTGCTTTTATTTCTTTTAATACAGTTGGGCCTTTTTTTTTTTTTTTTTTGCTTAAATGTTTTTATTGATTAAAATGAATGTAATTTCATAACTTTGCACTACATAACACAATTTACACAACTTAACAACTATATATCGTCAACAAATAAAAAATCTAAATAAACTATTTCTAAGGGTATCTAAATTTAAAAGATATTACACATTTTTACATTTAAAATTTCATTTCATGAGGTATTACAATCATCACTCTCCATTATTTTGTTACTTTCTTCCATGAGCTATAATAAGATGTGGTTCTTTCAGTTCTCATTCTAATGGTTCTCATTTCCATTTGTGATACATTCAATACAATGTTTCTGTATTCTTTAAATGTGGGTGAAGTCTCACTTTTCCAATTTGTAGTAATGGTTTTGTGTGCTATAGCCAGTAGTTTCTATAAAAGTAAACCCTTTGTTCTAGCAACACACTGGGGTATGGGAGCATTAAAAAAAAATCAAAGAATTATACATATGGAAATTATCATAAAAAACTATTTCCAAGAAAAAATAACTTCATCACAAAATGGTTTAAGTGAATGACAATCATAAAATATATGCCTCCAATCTACTCTCAAGTTCCTTTTACATCTCCAACATCCTATATTTTGTTTAAATATTATTTCCATTTTTATGTGGTATTATAAAGGACCTATATATAAATTTCCAGGTAAACAGTCTCCATTGCAATGAAAGAGATGTTTGCTTTGTGGAGAGAAGTATTAATTTCTTGTCATTGTCATTTGTCATTTGATTATTTATTGTTTTATAGTAGTCCCAAAGTTTCTCTGTATGATATAATTTCATTTTCTTAATTATTTTACATATGTTTGATAAGTAAACTTTGCCATGAACAACTTGGCGTTGTTGAACATACCAAATATTTTATAAATGTATGTATATTTTGTCTGATTGTTAATTGATTTGTCTCTATTCTGTTTAGAATGCACTGTCTTATATCCTGTATGCTTAGCCATAGATCATTGCCTAAATCAAATTTGTTTCTTATTTGTTCCATTGTTAAAAAATCTCCAGAGTCTAGTAACTGATGCCGATAAGTCAGTTCATGCTTTCTAACAGTCTTGATTGCATCTATATCAAAAGCTTTAATGTTACGTTGTGTGCATGCAATAGGATATAACAAGAATGATCAAACTTTTATGTTGAGTTTTCTATTCATAAGGGTTTTATATATTTTTAATATGTTTTTATAAACTTACAATTTATGTGCCTCTCTTTATTTTCTGTAAAATGTTCTCTCATCATCCAAAAATAAAAATATTTGATACCAATTCAGTATATTGTGATGGTAATGCAAGACCTGATTTTAGCCACATATTTTCATGCATGTGTTTCCATCTGACAGAATAAGCATTATTTACCCATGATGATATTGCTTTTATATTAGATGACAGTGCATATATTTCTATATCTGGAAGACTGATTCCCTATCATTTAAGTAATGATTCAGAGCTATTTTGAGTTTATTGGGATACCATAAGAAGTTTAGCATTAGTTTGTTAAATTGTTTTATATAAGATTTAGGAGGAAGTATAGAAAAAGGTTTGTATAAAGTATAATATTTTTGGAAAATAATAATTTTATTTATATAATGCCTGTCCTCTATTGTAAAAAAGCATTTATTCTAATTTTGAATGAGGGTTATTTAGAATATTAGAGTAGTTTATTGTTGTTGTTTTATCTAGTTTATATGTTACTGTAACCTCTAAGTATTTTATTTTATTGTCAGCAGCTATATATTTTGAAAAGTTATCTATGTCTTTCTTATTAGAATTTATAAGCAATATGTGTGTCATATTTCCATTAAATTTAAGGCTAGAGAGTTTCTGGAAGTGTTCAATTAAATTTAATAGCGTTTTTAGAAATATGTTATCCATTAAGGTTAACAAAATATCATCTGCAAACAACTGAACCTTCATTTTACAGACTATTGTCAATTTTTATACCCTTAATATTCTTATCTATTTGAATATAATTTGCAAAAGGTTCAATTACTAAGGCAAATAATAATAAAGACAAGGGGCATCCCTGTTTTGTATGTTTAGTAATTTCTAAAGATTTAGAAAAGCTTGAGTCAAGCTTTATATCTGCTAAGGATTTTTCATAAAGTGATTTAATTAATAGTGTGAATTTTTGAGAAAATCCATATTCTTTTAGAACTGACCATAGATAATCCCAATGGAAATAATTAATTGCACTATTTATGTCTAAGCTGACTATATTCATGTTATTTTTTGTATGATTAATGTAATCAATTAAACATATAATTCTGTTAATGTTTTCATATGTATTTTTGTCTTTTATAAAGCCAGTTTGAACTTTGCCTATTAATAATGAAAGTAGTTGTTTGATCCTAGCTGCAAATACTGCCATAAACATTTTATAATCAACATTTAGTAAAGATATAGGTCTGCAAGATGAACATTCCTTCGCATTTTTATCTGGTCTCAAAATAAGTGATATTGTATATTTCTAAGAAGGAGGAATATTTTTGCTTTTCTTTACTAATGTAAACACTTTAACAGCAATGGCAGAGCTTCTTTGGTTACTAATTTGAACATTTCTGTGATCATATTATCTATGCCAGGTGCTTTGTTTGGCTTTAAAATTTTAATTTGGGATTTAGGTTCAGTCATAGTTATTTGTTTGTCTATTAATTTTATAAGATTATCTGTTAATTTGGTTTTGTTATGTTTTCTAAAGAAAGACTTTGACATGTGTTGAGGTTCTATTATTTCTTTTTGGGTATTAACTCTATGAAAGTATAATTTAGATGCTTCTAATATCCCTTCTAATTCTGATGCTTTCTTTCTAGTATCTAAAATATATATTTCTTTAATTTGATTAGCTTTTATGATCTTTTTAGTTCTATTTGCTATTCTTTTCTGATTTCTGGGGTTCATCAAATAAGAACATGGTTTCATCATCTCCAAATTTATCATTGTCTTATGATGTAGTGTTTCTAAGTATTTTTATTCTTGTTATCTAATTCATTTAATAAATTCATATTTCCCTTCTGAATGTCTAACTTTAGTGTATCAGTTCTTGCTTGGAATTCCAGTAAGTCTTTGCCCCATTGTCTTTTCTTGTTTTTAAACCCTGTTAATGCTTTACCATATAAATATGATTTTAAAGAGTCCAAAATATGTATCTCTGACACATCTTCAGTAAGATTTATGTCTAAAAATATTTGTATCTCTTTAACATAAAATTCCTTAAAGTCCTGTAAGTTTGTTATGTATGAAGAAATTCTAGTTGCACTTATTCTCTCATTTCTATTTAAATATAAATCAAAAGTAATTGCATTATGGTCTGAAAATGGGCAGGCGACTTCTTTGACTTTATCCAACTTTGTAGTTAGATCTCTTGATATGTACACTCTGTCTATTCTTGAATGTGTGCCATATCAATGACAGTAATGTGCAAAGAATAATGTATAAGGATCAGCAAATTAATTAATATCTATGATATTAAAAAGTTCAGTAAAATCAGATAGCGCCTCAGAAATTGTTTTCTTTCATGTGTTCCTAGCATTAGTGTCCTCATCATTCATTGTACAATTAAAGTTTCCTGCTATGATTATTTCCCATTTAACATGGTGTACAATGTCTTCTAAATGCTGCTTGGCTACATTGACACCTAATCCAGGTATCCAATAAATGTTTACTAGAGTATATATTTTCTCATTTATGGATATTGTTACTAAACAGAACATCCCTGTTTTTCATAATATGTATTTAAAATTTTTGCAATTAAGATTGACTTTTTCCATAAGACTGCTACTCCTCTCTTCTTTTATTTGTAGTGTGAACTTACTAAAACAGTATAATTATTTTATTTTTATCTTCTTGTATAAGGAGTGTTTCTTGCAAAAAACAAAAATCTGGGCATTAAACATCTTCAAATATTTTAAGAGACTTCCCCTTTTAAAATTATTATTCAGACCATTTACATTAATGGAAATACATTTCATAGTTAAGTTATTACCAATCAAACTGCTAGTCATGTGTATATATTTTAACTATTAAGCACACAGATTTAAGTAAATGACTTATTTTCATTTGATGTAGCAAGGTAGTTGCAACTCATAGACACCTAATAAAAAAGCATTAAACAGTAAAACCTACTTAACAATTGAGACTAAAAACAAGCTAACCCTCCTATGGGGAAACAAATCCCAGCTTTGACTAGACTAGCGATTCAAGCATAACATCTAACACCCCCTACAACAATAATTTCTCAACCCAATTATCTAAACATTTTATTCAATAGAAAGAAGCTTGTTATGTTTTATATTCTATTCATGCAAGTCATGTTTCATAAAATTTGATATTACATCCAAGAAAAAACATTTAACATAATCATATTACAATATTAAGCATATTAAATTGATATTAAAATAATGCAAGTTAAAATGACTTTTTGTGTTTGCTTATAATATACAATTGTCCATTAGTCAAGCTCCTTTTGATAAGAATGGATTGATATTTGTCATTCAGATTAATCTAACTAATCTAACTAAAAATGTTTGACATGGTCTCAGTTCAAACCAAACTTTTACTCTCTGGTCCATAAACCCCTCAAGTCTCTTACTGAAAGTGCCTGTTGATAAAATTGTTCATTCAGATATCATTGTGTCAATACGTGGTTTTAGCTGTGTATTGTGATATTTTATCTAAATCCTGTTCCCTGCTGTGGAGTTCGGAGTTATTTGAGACAAGATTACCTTAAATAAATGTGTAAAAAATGTAGGGAGTGGAGGAACATACAAAAGTTAACTGAATGCCTCATTGTTGACATTATAAAACTACATAACTTATTTGGTTTGACTGTTCAACTTTTTTGCTGCACAGCCAGATTCCCTGGGTCATGTGAAGCCACCATATAAATGTGTAATAGCAGTTACTGAGAGTTTTTCCCTCCCCTCCCACACCCACAGCCTCTGTTTCTACCTCCTTCCATGGCTGAGAATACAATTGACCAAAATAAGATTGTTTTATTAACTACTGAAGCAGAAGGTATTGTAGAGGATTATGTTCCCAATGAGGTTTCCAACAGTAAACAGAGCCATGCCAAGAAATTGGAGGTGACCTTGCAAACTGTTAAAAACCTGCAAAAGTAAGGAATGCCCCACATAAATATTTATTCCTTGAGGAATTCATGCCTGAGGAGCTGCTTAATAGCACAATGTGCCATCTCTTTCATGTGTCATATGTTATGTCTTTTATATGCATGTCTTCATTAAGATATTCAATGATTTATCACTTCTTTAGAAGTTACAGTTTTAAAATTAAATGGGATGATATGTTCTAGGATTGCTACTGCCTTCTCATCTGTGAACTAGACTCTCATTGACATAACTGGTATTCATCCTGGGAGATGTGCAGTATTAGATATCTCTTTATGTCACCACTAACCCTACAAATACAAAAACATTATTAGACAGGTTACTGCTTTTTTTTTTTGGGGGGGGGTGACATAAAGATTATTTTGATGATATATTTGTTTATCTTACATATTCTAAATGAAGTGTGTCTTGTAATTTAGAGTCATGGCAGGAAATGTATTTATTGACACAGTTTCATGTATCTGCATCTCACCCTTTCACTTTTTGTCAGGGTTCTTGGATACCTGAATTTTACTCTTTGGATATCCTACTACTTTGGAAGAAATTTTCTTCTTTCATACTTCACATCTGTTTTTCTTGAATATGTTGGTGCTGCTGCATGCCCTGGAGGATTAAAAACTTAACTATAGCCCAGGTGAACCAGGTTTGATTAGCTGTTTGAGCATCTGATTTGCAGCAAGGGAAGGACAGGTGTGACTCCCCTTAGGAAGAGTGGGTACCTCTTCTTGCATTATATCCCTGGGAGAGGCTAAGAACATGTAATGTGCATTATCCTAACTGGAAATAGGAACATTGGCTGAGTTACACAGAGGTGAGATGATGTACCTCACCTCCCCAGTGCATGTCCACCCATTGGACATTACAGGCATGCCTGGTGTAAATGGAGAGCTGAGGCATAAAAGCAAAAATACCTTTATTAACAAGGGTTCGGAGGGTGGTCTAATGGTTAAGGTGTTTGCCTTACAAACACAAGGTGCAAGGTTTGAGTCTCACAAGGGATAATTGTCTAGGCTTACAATGGCTCACAAGGACAGTTAGCCTAGTACTAACCTATGAACACTGTACTCAGATTCCTTGATCTCCTCACCAACCCCAAGAATGTGTTTAAGTCTTCAATCATAAAGGAGATGCTGGTGGATGAGAATGAAACCCCAGTGGTAGCTAATAGTTAGCTACAGGGGATAAAAAATACCTATACAAATGTGTGTGTACATACATACATATTTTTCTGTTCCTGTTGATATTCTTAGTCCATTTAGTTTTCAGAAGAGCTTTCTTTGTCCCAGTAAAATGCATTCTTCATTTGAATGGCAGCATAGTGCTGGAGGCCTGTTTTTTTAAAGAACTTGCAGCTTTGCAGGTGACTCATTGAATTGTATCTTTATTATGCCAGTTGGACTAGATGGCGACTTGGCTAAAAGTTGAAGTTTAAGATGCTGTTTCTGCATTCATGACCATTGTTAAGAGAAAATAGGAAATCTGTTTATGCTTTGTTACTGCATTTAACCCATTATCCATTTTAGGACATCTGTTGTGATTCAAGTTGCTAAAACCAGTTACACCAGACTAACTTGCTGAAAACAAAATAAAATTTAGGGTAGCAGCTTTTTTGTTTATTGATCTATTCATTTTTATTATTTATTTATTTTAATTGAGCATATGTGGGATGTTGTCAGCTCATATTAGCTAAAGTCTGTTTGTTGATCATGCATCCTCTGTATATTAGACATTGGTTCTGCTCCCACCACTTAGGAAGGTATCATGCATATTATTTGCCCTTTATGGTTTCAATCTATTCTGCTGGATAAGTAGGTAAGGACCCTACTATTTTCATGTTTGTGCTATCTTTGTTGAGATTTTAGCATCAATTCCAAATGATTTGATGCTTTATGGGTTAATTATGGCCTGTGGTCTGGATGGCATATGTTATGACTATTAGTAATCTTAGTGGCAGGTTAAGAGAAAGATGCTGCTGTCTCTGTTTAATGAGCTGTATCATGCTGGGTTATGTGATAAAGACATTTTAAGTACTTTTATCAGATGCATAATGAAGAATAAGAAAATTTAGATTTGGTGGACTGTAAACCTATAGCTTTGTATGTAGTTGATTACAAACCTATAAGAAAATGCTGCAGACTCACATTTCTCCTTACTTCCATTTACTAGTAGGTTCTGATTTTTATGGAATCCTACATTATCTTGTCCAGGATTATTTCACTGGGGTATGGAAACTGGTTGATTTAATTATAAATACAAGGGCTTCTGGGATACAGTCAGTTTGTGATATTATGAAAGATTTTAAACTCATTCAGCCCTTCAAGTCTGTAGACACTATTAATAGTTTATAGGTTTGGTTCTCATTTTCAGAATTTCTGCCTTACTGGTTCTGAAAACACTACATTATTCTCCCTTTTAATGGTTATGTTGGACATGATGTACTAATGCAATAAGGCATTGAGCAAGGGTGTCTTTTCAGTGATTTATTTTATTTGGTTTTCAGTAGTGTTTTATGGTTTGTTCATTGACATTAACAATAAGGAAGGTGGTGTGTTTTGTCACTGTTTCCATCCTTGTGTATTTTACTTGTACATATGATGTTTCGATAGCTCAAAATGGTTTACGGATGCAGAAAGGCATTCCCTTTTTCTGACAGCTTTGCAGGGAGTTGGTTTGTTTCTAAACAAGGATAAATGTAAGATTTGTGGCAAAATGGCCTCAGTAAAGAGATTGCATTTATTACATGGTACATTCCTCTGCTAGGCATAACTTTTAGTGCAGAAGAGTTATATGACATCAGTGGAAAGGCAATTTGCAATAAGGCTGGTCACTACCTGTCGTATGACTATTTATTTCTCCTTCAGAAAGAAAATGTATTTAATACATACTGTTCTACTTAAAATATTGACCCATGTAGTCAATGCAGTTGGTTTACATCTTTCTTTAGAGAAGTGTATAACAATTTTTATTTTACATTTTTATGGGCTCCTGCCTCATACTAATTAGGCATGGCATTGTGTAGAACTCCTATGTTAGGGATAACCCATTTGTTAAATTCAGTTGCTAAATTTACATCTCTGCATCATGTGTGTGTGTGTGTGTGTGTGTGTGTGTGTGTGTGTGTGTGTGTGTGTGTGTGTGTATGTGTGTGTGTGTGTGTGTGCATGCTTGAATGAGTGTGTGCGTTTGTGAGTGTGTGTGTGTGTGTGTGTGTGTGTGTGTGTGTGTGTGTGTGTGTGTGTGTGTGTGTGTGTGTGTGTGTGTGTGTGTGGATTTGCGGGTGTTGCCAATGATCTCATCAAATCTGTATTCTTTACTAGGTTGTCTTCTGACCATCAAGTATACCACCTGTAGGAAGGAATATGAATGAAGAAATTGAGAAAATATCGTAAAGTTTAATTAGCTTTGATTAGCAGGATAATTTTAAGGAGCTGAAGCTGCTTTTCCCTTCTCCAACATGTTTCAAACATGAGTGGCATGAGCCTTTTTTCTCTCTAACCCATAACACTCATTGTCTCCTTCAGGACTTTGCATGTAGAAAAATTGGGTTTAGAGGCATGTTAGAATGGAAAGATTTCCTTTGGCATCTGTTTTTGATAAATGTATGGTGAAGAAATCTGTGGAATACTAATATTATCAGGAATTGTGTGTACTCTTTGTTGGATTGTGAGATTCATGATTTTTTTTCTCATGTTTATCCTTCCTGAAGAAGTGTTATAGGATTTTGGGTTGCAGCCCAACTTATCCATGCTTATCATCCACTGAAATTTCTTTATGTATCATTTTATATGGGCATTATGATACTATACTATGGACATAGATGAATAGGTTCATAGGTTCATAGGTGTGTAGTAGACTAATGGCCCTGGAGCCTTTACAAGCCTAGCCCATAGGATTACCCTGGCATTGTGCAACCCAACCTTAGTTGATTGTATTTAATTGTTAATGGTATACATGAAAGGGATAATCTTGTGTTTTTGAATAAACAAAAGTATACCTCACACTTTCTTAAAAAGTAAACATCTAGCTGTGGAATATAGGATGGAAGTGAACATGTTTGTAGTCAACATTTTATTTATTTTATGTATTCAGTTTTTTAACAGGGTTGGAGCCCTAATCCCATTGAATTAGTTCCAGTCTCAGCCCAACTGCATCGGTAAGTGATTGTTTTCTGATATTTGTTTTTTGTTCTGTGTTCTTTGTTCCTTACTCTGTTTTTAAGATGTATTTTGCATTTTTACTAAACTTTAATGTAGCCCTCCTCTTTTGCTAAGTGCCAGGGGATCTTTTACATCAAATGATCTGCCACCAACATGGACAGATGGCACTTCTATTTAGCATCTCATCCAAAGGATAGCCCACTCAGGAGTGGAAAGCCCCTTATGCTGCACTGTATTGTTTAACACTGAAAAAATAGGCCACACATCTGCTGGGTTCTTTTGATTTTCTAGAGTTGAAGACAGGTTTGATACCTATTGAGCCACTAAGACATAAAGTTGCACTCTTCAAACATATTACTTCATCTACATGTGGTACTACCCTGCATGGTATATAAGTTAGGTTTGTGCTGCTACTACTTAATACATAGTATGGATTGTACTATCCTGCATGTTGAATAAAGGTAAGGTCCTACTCATCATGTTGTAGATTGGACACCATCCTGCATGCTGCTTGCAGTAATGATCTTCCTTTCCTGTTTATTGAATAGTATAGACAGGATACTGGCCTGCATGCAAGGTAAGGTAAGGCTTTGTTGTTCCTACTTATTACATAGTCTACACTGGATACTGTCCCTCATGTTGCAAAAGGTAAGGTTGTAGTGCTCATACTTATTTACATTGTGTAGATTTAGTAAAACCCTGCATGCTATATTCAGTAAGGTCAAATGTTTCCTATTATTAAAGAGTGGAAGTTACATACTGTAAAAAAAAAAGTAATCTCCGTGGTATTCCTGAAGTCTCAAAATAGGGTTGCCACCTTTTCAAATGCCCAAAGTGGGACATTTTTGGTACAGATGTCAGATTTTGCAGGGCGAAACATACTCATGGCCAGTACAAAGGACAGACCATATTTTTTTGCCTAAATAAAAGCTTTTTCTTGTATCATGTAATTGCTTATTCTGTTTCTTACAACGTTTAGGTGTTTCAGATACAGAATAACTGTTTTATGCAACTATTACATAAAATATAGGACATAATTTTGTCCTAAAATCTCAGGACATTTGCCATTTTTTCAATTTTTTTTCAGGACACAATTGCCCAAAGAGGGACTGTCCCTTGCAAAGTGGGACAGGTGGTAACCCTATCTCAAAACAACCCACTAAACAAGTGTAGTGGCTCCAAAAACAAAACAGTGTAAGAAACTTCTCTGTGTGGAAGATTTTCAGTCCATATATCTCTAGTTAATCACTGTATATTAATCAGATCAGACAAAAGAAGTAGAAATAGAGAACTTAAACTCGTCTTAAGTAAAAAAAAAATAATAATAAAAATATATAATTGTACAGAATTACTAAGTATTCAAAAGTAATCCAAGCAAGGCAGGCAGTCTGCTTCCAGTTGAAAATCCTTTATTAATTAACTAAGTATTCAAAAGTAATTCAAGCAAGGCAGGTAGTCTGTTTCCAGTTGAGAATCCTTTATTAAGTACCAATTACTTAATAAAGGATTTTTGACTGGAAACAGACTACCTGCCTTGCTTGAATTACTTTCGAATACTTAGTAATTCTGTACAATTATATATTTTTTATTATTATTGTTTTTTTTTTTACTTAAGACGAGTTTAAGTTCACTACTTCTACTACTTTTGTCTGATCTGATTAATTATATTATATTATTATATGATATTATATTTTTTCTTAAACCAGGCAGATTTTTGAATTATGACACCTCTAATAACTACTTTTGCAGCTTCCCATTGATTATCATAAGGTATTGGAGTAATTATGATTTCTTCATCTAATTGAGTGAGTATACTGTTTATTTTTATCTACTTCTTGTTTCTGAATAATTTTTGGGTTTAAAGTCCACTTATTAAAATAAGATATGTTTTGTCTGAAATTTAGCAGGTTTACAAATATATTAATTTTAGAATGATCTGAGATAGATCTAGGTGAAATGCTGTATTTTAGCTTATACGACCAAAAGAACTGAGAGATTAGGAAGGCGTCTATTCTAGACCAAGATTTATGAGATGTAGAAAAGAAGGTATATCTGGATATTGTTTTGTCATGTTGGAAATTCTCAT
This sequence comes from Protopterus annectens, assembly GCF_019279795.1. Classification (NCBI taxonomy): domain Eukaryota; kingdom Metazoa; phylum Chordata; order Ceratodontiformes; family Protopteridae; genus Protopterus; species Protopterus annectens. The sequence continues at coordinate 1,912,060,143 of NC_056739.1, forward strand.
ATGGATCAAATAGCTCAAAAGTATTTTGTAATTCACTAAGAGCTATATTCATGATATGCGGTTGCTTGGTTTCTTTATTGGATCTATCTTTGTCATGTTCCATTACTGCATTCCAATCTCCCTCGATTATATATAAATGATTAGGAAATTCAGTTAGTAAGTTAAAGATTTCATAAATAAATGTTTGTTGGTTAGAGCAGGGACTATATATATTTAGGAAAAGTAAATGTTTATTTATGCTATGGAAATTTGAGGTAAACATAGCCCATCTACCATTCAAGTCAGTCTTCATGGAAACAATTTCCCCCTGATAGGCTTTGTTTATAATGATAGCAACCCCTCTGGAAGTAGAATTGTGTCCAGCAGCTATTATGTGCTTGATCCATTTACTTTTTCTCTCCCTGTCCCAGAGTTGTGAGATCAGGTGAGTTTCTTGAAGAAAGGTTATCATTGTTTTACTTTGATATATAATATGCATGATTAGATTCCATTTACTTTTGTCTGAAATTCCCTTAACGTTCCATGAATCTAAAGATATAATTTCTGAAAGTGTAAAAATATTTCTTGATTAGTGTTAATAAAACACAATAAGCAATGTGATAATATAAATATATACTGTTGTGTATTAGTGTTAGTTAGTATTTTCCGCATAGTGACTTCTTTTCTTTTACCCCCCCCCCCTTTGGAATTCCAAGTGTTCTGATATAGCCTGTGGAAAACAGTTAACCACCCAATGTTTGTCAGCTCCAAGGACATGCTGTCTCCAATGTGGCCCAAATGGGAGAAGTAGCTATATCATAAACATGCCGCAGATGGCATTGCTCTCCCAGTCAGTATCATTATAAACAGATCAATAAAAGAATCCTATGTCCCTAAACACTGGTGCTCTGCCTTCATTCTCCCACTCCATAAGGGAGAAAAAAATACCAGCATCTCAAATTTCTGCCCTATTGCCTTATTATCCCCTATTTCTAAAATCCTTGAAAAGTGCATCCACCTCCAACTTATGCCATTCTTGACCCAAAACAATCTCCTCACACCTACTCAGCATGGATTCTGCCCTGGCCACAGCACCATAACCACCATAATTTCTTTCTTAGATACTGTCAACCAAGCCCGTGATTCAGGACAGCTAGTTTCTACTGTTCTTCTAGATCTGTCCAAAGCATTTGACACTATCTCCCATAACCATCTGCTCTGTCATCTCTCAAATCTTTACATCTCCCCTAAAACTCTATCCTGGTTCTCCAGTTTTCTATCAGACAGATCTCAAGCTGTCAAATGGAAAAACTCCATCTCTTCCTTCTTACCCACCCCCACTGGTGTCCCACAGGGATCCATCCTCGGACCTATGCTATTCAACATCTTCATAAATAACTTTCACACTGCTATTCCTGGCACCAAAATCATTCAATATGCAGATGACTCAACCCTAGTCTGCTCTGCCTCTAACCTCTCTAAATTGCTCTCTAAAACCCAAACTGCTTTCTCAAAAACTGAAAACTGGATGCACCAAAACCACTTCTCTCTTAATGCTAGCAAATCCAAAATTCTTCTATTCCCTCCCATCCACTAAGAACTATTCCTTCAATAAACATGATTTCAAAATCGTTAGCCAAACCAATACACCTATAGAAGTCATCTCATCCGCTAAACTGCTAGGTATAATAGTTGATGAACATCTAAAGTTTGATTTACATGTACAACAGAACATTAAAAAGTCCCACCAAAAGCTAGGTATGCTGCATAGAAACTATCACTTTCTCTCCAACTCCACTAGACAAGCTCTAGCCTCTACTTTTCTCCTTCCTTCCTTACTATATGGTGCTCCACTCCTAACCAACCTGTCCTCCTCCATTACCTCCAAACTAGAAGGTTGCTACAATAAAATCTCTAAATTTGCCTCCAAATCCAAAAATGCCACTCACCACTGCCTCCCCTACAAGCCCTGAACTGGCTAGAACTTCCAAACCACCTAGATTACCTACAACTTTCTACAGCTCATACACTCAAATTTCAACCTACAAAATGCCCTGCTCTAAATAATATCCTCCCCCCTATATACCCAAACAGAACTCTTAGATCTAAACATCAGAACTTAATAGCTATCCATAAACCCAAACATCCCGCTGGCCAACTGCTCCTCTTCTATGCTCTGGGCAAAAAAATGGAATTCCCTTCCTCAATCACTAAGAAGCACCCAAAACTATGAAAATTTCAAAGCCCAGCTTTTCATACACCTGTCTACTAAACGAAAATGCCCCTGTCTACTCCCTACTTAAGCTCTGATTACCTTAAGCCTTAAGAGTATCCCCCATTCAAGCACATAACCCCGCCTTACTTAAGTATCGATCAATTCAACCTTAAGAGTCTCCTACTACTGGCACATAATCCCTATATACCTCCCTCAGACATACTCTTTCATCTCTATCAAATCTCCCTGCACTCTCCTGCTGCTTATTCCTCTCCTTACCTCTCCTACTCCTACAGCTATTTTTGCTCAACAAAACTTGTAAATATTGTAAATATAGAGATCTACAGAATTGTTTCTGGTACTAAAGGTACCTCTTGTTATAATATTTGTAAACTGCAAATGCATTCTCAGACCTAGCTTTTATTTCTTTAAATCCTGTATGTAAATTGTTCTTTTTAATGCATTCTCGGAGCTTTTCTCCCCGGGCCTCCACTGAAAACGGGCCATGTTGACCCAGTGGACTTCCTTGGTAATCAAACTGGAAACAAACAAACAAATAATGCAGACCAAGCAATGACAAGCATGTTGAAAAAGTTGAGGTTGCACTTTACTTACTTCTGATACAGTATAGACTAGGTAGTATCATGCTTGCTTCATGCAATAAATGTATGCTGTTCCTACTTATTGTATAAAATTGATAGGATATCATATTATGTGATGCATGAGGCAAAGATATGTTTGTCTGTCTATTTGTCTATTGTTTGTTGAACAGATTATGTCCTACTTGCCTACTATAACCTCTTTTCAGTGAAGACCCAAGGTGGTATTTATACTACTAGATGATAAGATATGAAGATATGATTGTACTCTTCATCCATTTTACATAGTGAAGATTGAAATATTTTGTTGGCTGCACGTGCACTCACACTTGCATGCTATGTGAGGTAAGGTTCTACTGTTCCTACATATACCTTACCTCCATGCTGCATATACTACAGTTGTATTCTTCCTGTGTACTACATAGTATAGATTGGCATTATGTAGTGTCGACTATTTAACACATCCTGCATGCTGCATAAGAGAATGTTGCACTAGCCCTACTTAATATGTAAGATTTTGTGTATAGTGTCTTGCTGTCTGCATAAGGTAAGTTTGTGTTGTTCCCAATTTTTAGACACTATAGACTGTATATTGTTTTGTATTCTGCATAACTGCTCCTTCTTACTACGGAGTGTAGAATGTTTGCTTTCCCACATGCTGCTTGTACTATTCCTTCATTTTTCATAATCTAGGTTGTGTAACCTCCTACATACTACACATGACAATGTTAAAGTAAGTTTATACTTCTCACATACTATAAATATGGTACTGTCTTAAATGTTGTAAACTGTAATGTTTTACATTTACTGTTTATTATGTCATCTGTTTACCATTTTGCATGCAGCATAGTGTAAGGCTGGACTTCTTCTTTTCCCAGTTAGGGGTTGCCACAGCAGATCACCTGTCTGCTCATGATTGGCAATGGAGTTTTACAGTGTCAAGTTGCTAGCCCAGCGCCCAACCTTCCACAGAAGGCACACACACACTCACACCTAGGGCCAATTTAGAGTGTCCAATCCACCTGCAGCATGTCTTTGGGATGTGGGAGGAAACCGGTGCACCCGGAGAAAACCCACGTGACTGCAGAGAGGACATGCAGACTCCACACAGAAGGCACCCTAGCCGAGGATCGAACCGGAAAACCTCTTGCTGTGAAGCGGCAATGCTAACCACTGCATCACCATGGCCACCCAGTGTAAGGCTGGACTACTTCTACTTAATTACATAGATTATATGTTTCATTACTTGATATGAAGGGTAGTACAAAATTTATTGGTCATGTTTATTATACAAACTAGACTCTATACTATCCTGCATGTTACTTAAAGCAAAGTTGCACTGCTCTTACCTGCTACATACTGCAGTATGTATACTATTCTGTATGCTGCATACAGTAAGGTTTATGGTATAGCTACTTTTTTGTTTTTGTATTCTGCATCTCAAATTATTTCTATTTTGAAATATTTGTATGAACTATTTCTACATTGTTTTGCAATAATCTAGACCTTTTCTCCTCAGGTCTCAGCTGAAAATGGGCACTAGCTCAGCCAGACTAACCCAGTCAACAAATATCAAATAAATAAATAACCAAATATCTTCTAATTGATTTCTGTTATGTAACTTTAATTCCTTATATTCATCTCATTTTTTCTTTTGCACATTAAGTTCCTTGTTACCCTCTAGGTTCATAGGTGTGCACTAGGCTAATGACCCTGGAGCCTTTACAAGCCTAGCCCAAAGAAATGCCCTCTACCCTTAAACTTTCTATTGCCTCACCTTTGTTAACATTACATTTTCTAGCAGCATGATCAAAAAACAAAATCCCTACACACATAACATTTTTATCACAATTACCCATAAAAGTCCTTCCTTCCCACAAAAAAACACGTTTTTTTGGTTGACCCAAACATCAATCTACTGATCTCTTTCCATGCACATTTATCATACTTGGAATATGAACAATTTTATCATTTTATGTTTTCAAAATAACATTGCATTCCCAAGTCACAATCTATAAATCTATATTATCAAAAATGTTCAGAATATTTTTACTTCAGAACAAATTCTTTTTTTTAACAAATAATCTTTTACAGTCTATCAGTCGCTGTAACACTGCGGTAATGGTGCTGTGGTAGCATTGTCACCCCACTGTAAGACGCTGTCCGGTTCGATTCTCAGCTAGAGCATCTTCTGCGTGGAGACATGTGTGAATGGGCATGCCTTCATTGAAGGTTATGCATCAGGGCTGGCAACTCGGCACGTAAACATCAACTGCCAATAATTAGCGGGCCGGAGTTCCGCTGTGGCGACCCCTAACCGAGAAAAGCCAAAAAGTCTATCAGTTGCTGTATGAAATTGTATATTAACTTTCTTTTGAGTCTCTCAAAAAATGCTTGAATCACATATTCATTTCTTGGAAACATCTTTTTTTCTCTTTCAAATCTTCCAAAAAAAAATCTCTCAACCCACAGTCATTTCAAAAAATAAGTCACAATTTGTCTCATTTTTAATCAAAATAAAAGCTCTTGCCTCTTGAACTTTTGTACCCAAAGGTACAACAACTGTGTGCCAAATCTCATACCTGTCCAATGGTTTCTCTTCTTTACCCTGCATATGTACTATGAACTTTTGCTTTTCCATACTCTGTCTTCATTTTTTTTCTTTCACCTTTAGAGTCATCACAATGTCTGCAAATGTAATCTTCTCCATGCTGCTTTCTTCTTCCACTCTGATGCTCACCCCCTGACTAGAACGGTCTAACTGCAATCTCCTCCAACTGTCATTCCTCCACTTCCAAAGCTTCAAACATTTTGGCTTGAAACAGTTCCTCTGAATCAGAGCATACAAGCCCAACATATGATTCTCCTCTTCTCTAGCATTCACCTCAACTTGTGCAACACTCTCTTGCTCGCTGTGCGACTCTCTCCCAGCTGCCAGTGTGCTAGGAATGGAGCTCATGCATATAAACACTTGTTGGCCTATGGACCACAAGTGTACAGTACTAGAATTTTTTAAATTGATATCTACATTACATATTATTTACATATTTACATTATTTACATCTATTTACAACTCTCCATACATTACAAACTTTAATTTAAGCATTCCCCCACTCTTTTATCCAGGAACAAAACATTGGGCAGGATTCACAAAGCCTCTGTGTAAGAGTTATAACTCTTACACGGAGGCTGCAGTTAAACGGAGTGATGTCAGCATGCTCTGCATATTCATGAGAGCATGCTGAATCACACCTAAGGCTAACACGGTCCATGGAAGACAGTAGGGGGCGTGTCCGTAGGCCGAGCCCTGCAAGCGGACACGCCCCCAGAAGAGTAAAAGTGCCCAAAGTAAACACCCACAACAGAGGCCATGGAAATGTGAATAAATACAACACGACACATGCCCCCACAGACTATGAACATAAAATATATAAATGAACATGTTATATATTTTTTTTAAATCGTAAAGATGTTTGCCCGTGAGTGCGCTCGTTTGCACAGGCGTGCCCGTAGCTTAGCCACAGTTAGCAGTCAGTGGAAAAGGATATAAGAACTAAATATGTAAAGTAAGCCAAGAAGCAATAGCGTAGCGGTAGAGACGTCGGCTGAAAAGCAGGCATTCATGGTTCGAGCCCCCACAACATCAATTTTTATTTTTAGTAAAATAAGCACGAAACAAGTCCCTGACAAATATGTACACATATAAAATTATATTTTATGTTAAATGTAATGAAACAGTCCATTTATTTTGAAGAAATGTGAGATAAGAAAACAATAAAAAATGCGAGATGTGACTATAGCTGAGCTACAGTTTAACAAGGTGAGTGCATCTGCCCGTAGGTGAGCAGTGGTTTAACATGTGCAAAATGAGTGCCCGTAGGTGAGCAGTGGTTTAACAGGTGCAAAATGAGTGCCCGTAGGTGAGCAGTGGTTTAACACGCTGAAACTGTGTGCCCCTAGCTGAGCTGAGTGTAAAATGCGTGCTAACAGCCAAACCTAGCTGAGCTGAGCGTAATATGTGTGCTAACAGCCAAATGAGGCGTAAACCAGCATTCCCCGTTTGCGCGGAGCTGCGCACCGTGCTAACAAGCTAACCGACGGTCAACGTTGAGCAAGCTGTAACAAAACTGCCTTTACACAGACACACCCCCTAGCCTGTCTAGACAGTCATAAAATATAAAAAGCAGTGGCCAGGTTCGAACCCAGGATACCATGCACCATAGTCAAGGTACTGAACTACTAAGCCACAACAACTGCACTTAGAAATGCAGTAATAGCAAATATATAGGAATGAATAGAAAGTGGAGCATGACAAAGCAGGTTTTGTGAAGTTGATACAATTCCAAAATGGCCAATCACAGATAAGTGCAGGAAAAACGGCATATATAAGCCCCATAGGCGGGAATACACAGCATAAACGATTGTAGAACTGACTTGCAGCCAGAATGTCAGGAGTAGGTGAGGGTAGTTGCTTTTGAGCACAGAGGTGGGGCGTTGAGGAGTCCAGATACATGGTCTGGCTCCTAGTCCACAATCATGAGGCCCAACTCATGCAGGGCCAGGTCCTGTGGGGAGCATATAGGGCTGAGGCGTGGGACCGGTTGGCTCATGATCTCACCAGTGCCACAGGGATTCCAAGGACTGGTGAGCAGGTCCATCACCACCATGCGGACCTGAAGAGATGCAAGCAGGACCAATTGAACCTTTGGATCCAGGAGGCCTGGCAAATGCCCAACGCCCCACTACCGAGCAAGTTACATTTAATTATGTATGTAAGAAATTAAATTAGCTGATATTATGGAGATGTGTATTCCAATATTAGTTCATTTATATTACAGCTGCAGGCGTCCGTTCTGCGAACCGCAGAGCCTATGGCGATAGGCTGGTGCGGTTGCGCCACCAGGCAGGTCAGTAATCCACTCCCAGTAACTGTAAAGAAATATAAAAGTATGACAGTTAGCAAAAGAGTGCAGTGTAGTCACTAAGTAATAAAATGTGCAAATAACAGTGTAAAAGTGTTTGCAAGTATTGCTTGATTACAAAAGTGTGTTGCAGTCTGTAATCCAAACAGAAAAATGAAAATGTCTGAAATAAAGTCTGAAATAAAGATGCCCCACCTGTAATATAATAGTACACAGCCTGCAGCAGGCTGAAAAGTACAGCTGCAGAAGATGAGCAAATCACATGTGTGAAATATATCCCTGTTGAAATACTGAAACATGACAGAAGTGAGACTGCTGGAAAGGATTGTAATAACTACAGGTAAAACATGTCAATAAAGCCTAGAAGCAAGTACCATCCTGAATAGTAAAATGAAAACAAGTGAGAGAGTGTAAGAAAGAGTTATGAATCCACCAATAAAGTAGTAAGAACCCCTGAATAAAGTATACTGCAGTCAGTACAGAATGAAATGAATGTGATAAGTAGAACAAAACTGCGAAATGTGTTCAAAGTGTTGCTGCAGCTGGAATGTGTATCCCAAAATCTGGATATGTTGCTCTCAGTCTGCAATATGCAGATAGTATGATTGTCTGAAATATCAAACATCCACAGTTGTCTATAGCTATATAAAGCAAATGTAGCAGGATGATGTAGCTGAACAAAGCCAGATATGAACGTGTATGAATAACAATAAAATGTATATTGATGTAGCAGTAACAGTCCTATCACCAAATTGAAGTAGTTATCATATAGGAAACTATAGTTAGAACAGTAGTGTGTATATATCTGTAGCTATTAGAAATGTACAGCATATGTATTGGTATTCGAAGGTGTTAATATTATTTTCTTCACCCCACCCTATAACCACATATAATCCATTCCACATGAAATTGGTATGTGCAATCACAACTAACACCCCTGGACATTTGTCCTGTTGGGTCATAAATATTTGCATGTACGTTGATGCATCTGCCCTGTTCATACATCCAAACCTGATGGCCTGTTGCCATCAGTCAACCCTGCATGTTGTTGGACTGTGTATTGCTGTTCAAATTATGCATGTGTTATGCTCACTATTCAATGGTGTGAATATCTGGGTGTTTGGTTAATGGGAATACTAATGCATGCTGTTATAACTAATTGCGAATGGTATTGTATGTTACTAACCCAAACTGTCATGACATAATGCAAAACATAGGACGACAGGGAAGGCGGGTTCCAGCGGACCCACCTCTCCCACCTCAGCTGGCGAGTGCACCTGGCACTAGTGCCCAGTCTGGACCCTCCTCCGGTGGCCCTGTGCCACCTGCGGGTGGAAGCGCTGCAGGGGATGGGGCCCGTTCCCCCCTCTGCAAGCGTGGCCGGAGGAGAACCACCACTCACCCTCCATAGCGTCCGGACTGTGGTGCGTAGGGAGATCCAGGACTCTGTTCTTGGGGCCCTATGCCAGCTTGAGGCAGAGGTGGCACAACTTACGGGCATGCCTGTTGCCCGGCCTACACAGCCCCCAGCACAGCCCCATCCTGGGCAGTGAAGGAACAGTGGCAACTGCCCATGGGTGGGGATATCAGTTCCACTGTTGCCATCTGTGGGCTCATGGGCTCTGGATATCCAAACCTCCATCCCCGTCAATTGTATAACCTCCCCACACGTGTCATACACCGCCCCTGTATGCGTCTTGTTTGTCTTGTCTGTTGACCTACCCAACCTACCTCCCCAGCTATACCGACTTCCTTCACCTGACATACCACTCTCACCTGAAGAAAAAAAAAAAAGGGCACTCTGTACCCACAAAAAAATTACGTCCCATACATAGCTGCCCATTCTGCACATATGTCTGCTGGACATGGAAACTATCAATTACAATTGGCTGTACAACAAGTATTATTGTTGTCCTGACACCTCTCTCAGGGGTGGAAGGTTTCAAATGTCACACCAAATTACATACAATATGCACAGCTGTTGCTGATGAAGAAATGGGCAGCTATGGGCCTTACCTACATACCTCCTGCAAAACCCGAGCTTGTTTCCCTACTGTCTTATCCTCTTTGTGACCCCTTTTTCACCACTTTCCTGTCTCGCCATTTTCATTTCTTTCAAAGAAAATAGCGGGTGTCTGAAGAGTAAGCACGTTTAAGCGGTTGTAAGCGGGTGTGCGCATGTGTGCGTGGAGCTGAACGCCAGTGCGCATGCGTGAGCTCCGCGCAAACCAGCGCTAACCCGGTTACAACTGCTTAAAAGTGCCTTAGTCACTCTGATTGACAGGTCCTGTAGTCAGTTCAAAAGCAAAATAAAATCCCACTGTCAGTCCCGAACCCAGGACCTTGGAAACACTAGTCTGCATGACTTACCACTAAGCCATGACTGTTACACAAGAGCATTGTGCTAAAATAAATATATCATGTAATAGTAGGAATGAATGTAAAGGGAATATAGGATGTGTAGTACACAAAGCATGTCATGCATATTTACTGTCAAATCTAGTGGATATCTATGATAGTAGTGTGTGAGCAGAAACAACCATGCTAGTTGGTAGCTAGTAGGTAATAATGTCACTGTAGCACCTTGCAAGCCACACACATACTCACAGCAGGATAATGACTGCCCATACCCCACAACCTGTTACATGAACACATCTGGACCAAGTAATAAAATATGTGGAGCAAAGGGCCAAAACCAGGGACACATTACAAATAATGTTACAACAAACTTAGTTCAGAGAGTAACAGGTTCTGCATTTTGTGGGATGTTTGGAAGGGTATGAAGTCTGAAACTTAAATGTTTGTCACTATATTCTGACTTGAGCCCAGAGTGATTTGCCAGAAAAAGCTGTGCATGAGATATTGACCAAAATATGAGGCAGAAATGTGGACAACCTGCAAATATTTGTACACATGAGAGGTTTGACACGACCATATTTGAATAGTTAAGAGCCTAGACATAGCAACACTGACTGAGTTACAGGAATGCCCCACAGACTCCATGTGAAATGTACAAACAGTAGGCAGAAAGGTGTTACAACACATGCAATGGTAACTATGAAGTCCAGAAAGTATGCACCACTTGCATGGCAGAAAAAGTGCAGTAATACATATGTTCATGCTATCCCACAGTAACAACTGCAGCATACAAGACAATTTAATGGGTGTAGCCCACTGATATGAACCATTTCATGAGGCAGATAACAGATGCACCTGAGAGTGTCTGGGGCCTGCTCAGCAGCATACTCAAATACCCTAATAGATGTCAAGGCCCACACCATGGCCAGACCACACTGCATGCTGTAACACCCTAGCAGATATAGCAAGCATTCCAAGGTGTGAATGTACATGGAAAATAGGAAAGCCACAGCAGCACACTACAGTCAGGACACCTAGCAGGCATACAAGTAGTGACTGTAAAGGGCAAATATTGAAGCCATAGCAACAAAGTGCAAGAGCCACTGCTATACACCAGTTACACCACATGTCCCACAGGAAAGCACATACATACACATTAACAGTAGTAGTAGTCGTAGGTGTCAGTGTGCACACACAGTTAGTACTGGAAAATGGATAAATGAATGGAGAAATGTTAATCTACAACACAGCTGGAAATATGAGAGAGATACCAACCTTTACACTCACAGAACATTGTCCACAGCATACCATCATGGTCCCTGCCCTTAAAATCTGAAAGGGCTACGCCTATCACACATACCTTTTTATAGCACTGTTCTGAAATCACAGTGAGAACTACAATCAGTACCCAACTGGCTGCATGCAATTAGCAAATGTTGGCTAACAATTGGTGCAGAGGCCATCACATGGATATATGCAGATACCTACAAAAGCATGCTGTACTCCCAGTCCACACATGCAATACTTTCATTGCACCCTGAGGAGGAAGTGAGAGACAGAGTGAGAGAGAGAGAGAGACAGAAACAGAGAAAAACAAAATTAAACATACACAAACAAAACTGGTCAGCAACAGCCACCTGAAAGCTGACAACTGGCAAGTGGAGCAGCAGGACACAAAACCAAACGGCAACACAAGCAGCTGTGACAAACACAGGTAATGCAAAGTAATACTATAAAGGTCTACATACTGTGAACCCTCCATATGTGTCATTGGTCTGTATCCATATGTATATGAAGATGTGCAAAGGGCAGGGGACATACAGCAACTATCAGTGAAGGCTGTACATACATTTGTATGTGAGAGCATCTATGTGCACATATCAATGTAGGTTGAATGTAGGTTGTAGTGCAATGTACAAAGTAGGTTTCACAGTTATGTATGTTTAGCAGTATGTTAGTGTGTGTATACAGTATGGTAAACAAACATGTTGATATGTATCTATCATATGGATACGTATTTATGTCAAAATATGTATGTATGTATACATATATATATATATATATATATATATATATATATATATATATATATATAATATGCATATATGTATACATACATAGAGAGAGATGTAGGAATACATAGACAGATGTAGATAGATATAATATGTACAAACATATATATGTAATACACACGTACAGATATAGATATATGTAGATACATATACATAGACAGACAGATCTGACTATCTACAGGTATGACTGTATATGATGACCTCAACACCCCCTGTCCCACCCCCTCTGTCACTCTCAACCCCTCTCTGTCACCCCCCCTCTCCATATCTATAGCAATATATGTACATCAATATATAGACAGACAGATCTGACTATCTACAGGTATGAATGTATATGATGACCTCAACACCCCCTGTCCCACCCCCTCTGTCACTCTCACCCCCTCTCTGTCACACCCCCCTCTCCATATCTATAGCAATACATGTACATCAATATATAGACAGACAGATCTGACTATCTACAGGTATGACTGTATATGGCGACCTCAACACCCCTGTCCCACCCCCTCTGTCACTCTCACCCCTCTCTGTCACACACCCCTCCATATCTATAGCAATATATGTACATCAATATATAGACAGACAGATCTGACTATCTACAGGTATGACTGTATATGACGACCTCAACACCCCCTGTCCCACCCCATCTGTCACTCTCACCCCCTCTCTATCACCCCCTTCCATATCTATAGCAATATATGTACATCAATATATATGTGTATATGTATGCAGATATATATATATATATATATATATATATATATATATATATATATATATATATATATACATATATATATATATATATATATAGAGAGAGAGAGAGATGTATATATATATTCTGAGTGAGGCACATGTGTACAGATGTATTGCAACAGGTGCCTGGTGACAAAGGCATGGAGTGAACACCAGTGTCAAAACTGGAGTACCATACCCCATTTCAAATCACCTACACCAGTAACCACCAGATATGTGATTGGCTGCCCACCACTGCATGTGTCAGGGGTGAACAGGGTCATAAATGTGTACAATAGTGCCCCCAATGATATTCACAGTGGCACACTATTCCTGGAATACCTGCACATGGTATGTGTCAGCAGACATGGTGTGTCAGCTATGGACATGTAGGTCAGTGTACCCCTCAACACCACATAATGGCTGCCATGGTATGTACCTCACATGACAGCTACAGATATGGAGAAGGACACAGTGACATGTACAACACTGTGACAATGCACTCAAACACATTACCAATGCACAGTGACTGACAACACCACAGAGTACACACATACTACCCACATAGAGGTTACCACTCCTGGATTTACATACTTAAGTCACACCCATGACAGATGTCCAACAACCATAGTAACACCTCACACCATCTACAACCTAAATGACTGCTGTGTGTCATCCGTGCCACTGCAATAGAGAGCACATGTGGAGGTAAAGGTTCCTACCCACAGATAAGACATACCCTGCAATAAACCACACAGTGTTAAGAAGCAAGACTCCCCATGAGTATATGTCACACATACCCCTGCTGAATGTTAGTCAGATAGGTAATATGCCATATGAGTCACCCTGTGTAACTGTTTGACAACAGCAGGTACCATCACACCACATGTGTCACAATGGTCAGGGTAGCAGAACAGTATACTGCTGTAGTCCCAGGGGCAATAGCATATTGTATAGTATTGTATTGTAATGTATTGTATTGTGTTGTATTGTATTGGTATGTTGAGGTGCCTCCTTCGTGGAGTGGAACCACTGCTGCTGTGCACCAGTGTACAGGTACATATCCTGTAGTCAGGCTAGTGTTACATAGCACTTCTATATGTGTGGTTAGCTCCTGTCGGAGTTCATGTAGCATGCAACCGGGGATACCATCAGGTCCCATTCATGTTGTGTATTCTGCTTTCTTGAGGGCGGCTCTCACCTGGACATCTGTGATGACAGGGAGGTTACAGTCAGCTGGGATAACTATGTCTTATTTTGGGGGAGAGGGAGGGGTGAAACCTGCACTGAACCTGTCTGCCACAATATTGTCAATATCTGTGGTTTCAGTGAATTATTTGTTGTTGTGTACTAACTATGAGCATAGTGGAGGGATTCTGACCAGGTTGCTAACATAACTGAAGAAGGCCTTGTGGTTATCTGTAGTGTCCCTCTTGATTTCCCTCTCAAAGTTGCCCATGGATGTTTGTATGAGGGAAAATAGATCCTTACTAGTGCTGCTCAGACATGCCTTCCCTTTATGGAATTATGCTCTGTCTTGCAGTAGCTTCCATCTTTTGTAATACAATCTGTCTATGGCTGGGGTCCACCAGACAGGATGCTGTCCCTTTGTGGAGAGTGTCTTGGCCATATATGGGACTGCATGATCCATGCATTCTTGGAGATGTCCGTAGAAAGCATTTGTGAAGGGGTCAGCATTTTGGGTTGTGTCTTCCACTGGCCCAGTGGGCTGAAAGCATAGCATGTCACTGTTACAAAGTGTAAAGTTTGCATGTGCAATGTTATTCACTATAGTTGTTTGTGCTGGTGGTGGAGGTGGGATATGTATATCCAGGGCAATTAGTTTGTGGTCAGCTCACAGTAGTTGATGATGTAGCCCATACAGTACCTAGATACAACCCCCCAGAGTGAGGAGGTGCTCTGGACCTAAATCAGTGTTCTGACTGCTGGGGTTTGGTAATATGTCGTATGGAGTGTGCCAGGTACTGTTACACAGTTGCTGGCTGAGCACTGATACCTGGCCATTTACATGTGTATTCACCAATAGACAGACAGATGCTATATATGGAAGATATGGCGTATCATAACAGTCGAGTAGCATGTGTAGTATGTGTGCCAAATTCTGCTGACATATATTGCTGATATCAGGTTATTTCCTTTTTCAGGAACATGGCTCACCCGTGAAATCCAGCTTACTCCACAGCTGAGGATGAGGAGATACACCAGAGCCTGGTGCGGGATTATGCAATACTCTTTTCCCGCACCAGCCAGAATCAGCAGGAGAGGGCTGCACTGTGGCAAGACCTGGTCCATCGGGTAAATGACATAGGCACACATAATAGGACATATGAGCAGGTACGACATCACTGCAGTGATTTAGTCAGAAATGTCCGTCAGCGTGCGTTGGATATCCACAGGCAACAGGTCGCCACAGGTGGTGGGGTGGCTACACATCCCCCGCTCACCAGACTGGAGGGACTACTCATGAGTGTAGTGGTTCCAGTACGCCAACAACAACAACAGCAGCAGACATGCATTATGATGGAGGCTGGAGCCACGCAGCAGCAAGACTATGAGCATGCAGGTAATATGCCATATGTATAGTTGACTGTTGTGTACACTGGTAGTTAATGCATGTGTGAGGTGTGTCCTTGGTTTGTAGCTGTCATCATAGTATTTAATGTGCAAGTGTGATATCCTCAATATCAGCAGCTGACCTGTGAAAGGCGACTGTTGTACTACTGACCTGTATCATACTCAGTAACAATGGCACATTTGTGCCCACTGACATTAGTTTCCTCACTTCTGCAGGTCCCTCCGGTGTAACAGCAATGCAGCCTATCCATGCTGGTGACTGTGTATTAACAATACCTTTAATAGTCTTGATAGTAATAGTAATATTAGGCTCACTTAGTAGTGCTCTGTGTAGGCATGCAGGTGTGTCTGTGTCTGTGTGTTGATATCTTGCATACTGAGTAGTGTACAACTGTGTGCAACTGTGTGCAACTGTGTGCATGTGTGCATGTGTGCATGTGTCCACCTGTGCATGTGTGCACCTGTGCATGTGTGCTCGTGTGCATGTGTGCATGTGTGCACCTGTGCATGTGTGCACATGCGCATGTGTGCATGTGTGCACCTGTGCATGTGTGCATGTGTGCATGTGTGCACCTGTGCATGTGCACATGTGTGCATGTGTGCATGTGTGCATGTGTGCACCTGTGCATGTGTGCATGTGTGCACCTGTGCATGTGTGCACCTGTGCATGTGTGCATGTGCACATGTGTGCATGTGTGCATGTGTGCATCTGTGCATGTGTGCACCTGTGCATGTGTGCATGTGCACATGTGTGCATGTGTGCACATGTGCATGTGTGGATGTGTGCATCACTTGTAATATTGTGTAGACATTGTAAACTGTGTTTCCTATTTCCCTCCCACAGGTTCTGGTGCTGCTCTGGTGTCATGCAGCAGGGAATCTGAAGCAGGTGCCATGGGTACTGATAATGATGACATCTGTGTAATGGCACAGGAAGGTATGCCAGGGTCAATCATTGGTCAGCCGATTGACAGTACACAGCTGTCAACCCCATCAATGCGCACAGTTATCCTGCCAATACACCCTTTGTCACCAATGTCCCTAGGTGATGGACAGCATACAGTGGGCATTGACCAGGGTAATGTGGTATCTGTGGCACATGCCTCCCCACACAGCAGCCATGGGCATGGCCCTGAGATGGTACCACACAGACAGATGTCCAGGGGTTCTCGTGGGAGCATCCGTGGGCATACTGCCCCTGTCAGACGTGCCCACAGAGGTCTTACAACCTCAGCTATGTTTTGGGCTGTCATGCCGGCACAGTCACGTATGGAACGGTACACCAGACAGGGTCTGAGGGAGCTGACAGCATGTCACACAGCCATGACTGACAGTATGTGTGACATTGCAGCTGCCATCCGTAATTTCACCGATGTCATAGACAGACGTTGTGGGGACATATTAGACCGGTTCCACAACTACATGTCCATGAGCCAGGGCAATGGTGGATGGTTGAGGCATCGACATGGGCGTATGCCAGCAACAGCAGCAGCTGGCAGTCATCACGGATGACAATAGGGCCGCAGCCACCCCCATAGTGCCAGCAGCAGCCCCAGCAATGCTGGGTCTGTGCTGTCATCAGACTGCCCCAGGAGACCACGCGCACGTGGCTCTGGCCAGGCCCGACATGGATCTGTGTCCAGTCAACGAACACCTGCTTCTGATGACAGTACCCAGTCTGGGTTGGTACCGGATACGGTCCGTAGCACCCCTGCAAGGCACAGGTACAGTGTCCGTGGCCAGAGACACTGATCTGTATGACCTGGCAGGTACAGTCTGTGGCTGTCCACAAGCACCAGTATATGGCAGCCATGAGGTGGAACTGTGTGCATCCATACACACATGAGAATTGACAACACCTAGGGCTACCGCATACATGCACACACTGCATCAACATTGCCCCACCTTGTACTGCTGTCCCTCACCAACACACATACACATACATGTCAATTGGTGGTATCGGTGGCTGACTCAGGCATACCAAGTTCACACCCTGTGCATATGATGAAACTATGCCACCTCCTGCAATCTGTAACATCAGTGCAGGTACAGGTTAACATGTTGCTGATGCACAGGGTGACTACATAGACGTGTAGTAATAGTATCATGTTGTTAACAGTACTGTGTGCTGAAATAATTGTGGGTATATCACAGCATGGCTGATGCAGTAAGGGTATGATTGTCATGTACTGTTGTCTACACCCATGGTAAGTACCATAGTGTATCATCTGCACATGTTGGAATACTGGTGGTAAGGATGTCAACAGAAGGCTACATACATAGGTAGCACAGGGGATAAGGTAATGAAAGTATTAATACGCAATGATGGACATGTAAACTGCAAGTGGCATGTTGCCCACACTGGACTCTACAATGCGGATGTTTGAGGATGTTGATATGTGTGCAGTACTACACGACTGGTACAGGACACACAGGAGCACCCTAGCACTGCAAGCTCACATCTCATACCATGCTAGACAGCCCCAACACACAAAACTAACTGTCACAGGAGGGAGAGTCCCCATACATGTCAGGGATACTGTGGTGGCAGGCCAGGTAGCATACATCCTACTAAGTATGGATCCACTGAGTGAAGGCTCAGTGTCTGTTATTTGACATGTGTATTACTGCAGGTATGAGCACGAGGGTTTCCATCCAGTTATTGTACATCCTGACAGTACATGGTCTGTACACTTGTGTGCGCTGAGACTGGACCCTAGCCATCTGACCTGTGTATTTCCATGTACATGTGCATAGTGCCTGCATATTTGCAGTGTTACCTACTGGAAGTGGTACAGCTTGTTTGTTGTACAATGGACTACATGTAGCCCTGCTTACTGTAGCTTTGTTTGCGTGCATGTTTGCTTGCAATTACCCTGGAATACTGATCCCACCTGCAATGCATAGTTACAGAGCTTCTGTGGACTCCTAGTGACATCTGCATAGCTTACTATATGTATGTCCATGTCTCACTTGACAGAATGTCACTGTTTGTCCTGTTCACATGTACGTTGCCTGTGACACATTGCATATGACTTACCTGGCATTTGTCCACATGAGCAGTCACTGCTAACTAATCACAGGCACTGCACCCTCACATACTCATCTTCTGTTGAACCACCTGCTTCGCTAGGGACGGCTTGCACCTGTCACCCCTGGGCTTTTGGATATTGGCAAAGGCTCTTGCTACCCCCATAGTGCCTTTGTTAGGCAAGGCTCAAATGACAAACCCACCTTCATAGGTATCACAAGGGATAAGAAACTAAGAGTAATGCTACTCAACGCCAGAAT
Source organism: Protopterus annectens (assembly GCF_019279795.1). Taxonomy (NCBI): domain Eukaryota; kingdom Metazoa; phylum Chordata; order Ceratodontiformes; family Protopteridae; genus Protopterus; species Protopterus annectens. The sequence goes on from NC_056739.1 coordinate 1,912,078,909, forward strand.
TCTAAACCTCAAGATGCATGCACTCGAAACTCTCTTTAGCATGGAGAACATTGATATCTGTGCAGTAACAGATACCTGGTTCAGGGCTACTGAGAGCACCCCAGCACTGCCAGGTTATACCTCATACCATGCTTTTCAGCCCCAAAACTTGGACCGAACCACAAAAGGAGAGGGAGTATTGATATTCATCAAAGATACCCACACCTCCAGGTTGGTGGCAAAGCACCAAGCGTAAGAGACTATCCATGTGCAACTAACAATAGGTAAAACTGCCTTCCAGGTTATAGCCTGCTACAGACCACCCTCCCAAACCCAAGAACCACACTCGGCCTTCCTGAGAACAGTGGAAAATATGAAGGTCCCTCCAAACACCATTATATTGGGCGACTTCAACTACACAAACATAGACTGGGAGCATGACTCTAGCTCCAACACCCTAGCCCAAAGATTCGTAGAATATATGAACTCAAATGCTATGGAACAACTTGTTACCACTCCCACAAGAAGGGAAAACATACTGGACCTGATCATCACCAACATGGGGACTCTATGCTCCAGACCAGAAGTGTATCCCTCACTGGTAAGATCAGACCATAAACTAATCTCACTGGATACTCACATCCTGACCCCACCCCCTGCCCATAAAACCACAGTGAACAACTTCTCTAAAGCAAATTCACACTCCTCAAAACCGAGGTGGAAACCTTCAAAGCCCCTGGGCCTGTGGAAACTACGGCTCAAACTGCAGAGTCATTTATAAACGCATTCTATGGACACCTTCAGGAATGCATGGATCATGCGATCCCGAATAAAACCAAGACCCAATCCTCCAAAGGCAGACATCCTGTCTGGTGGACCCCAGCCATAAACAAACTATACAATAGAAGGAGGAAGCTACTAAATGATACAGCAAAATCCCAAAAAGGGAAGGCATCACTGATCAGTATTAGCAAAAAACTACGGGCACTCATAAGATTGCCTAAGGCCAGCTTCGAGAGAAAATTGCACAGGACACTAAGCATCATCACAAGGCTTTCTTTAGTTATGTTAGGAACCTGGGTGAAAATTCCCAGATATGCTCAGAGGTAGTCCAAAATGTCAATAGAAACACCAAACCCACAGACATTGCCAACATCCTAGCTGACAGGTTCAGCGCAAACTACTCCCCCCCCTCCACACCGAAAGGGCAAATATTTATCCCAGCAGAGTGCTGCCCCCCTGACATCTCAGATGCTCAGGTAAGAGCCGCCCTCTCCAAAGCAATAAACACTGCATCAATGGGACCAGACAGTGTCCCGGGCTGTGTCCTACATGAACTCCAAGAAGAGCTACACCCAAACATGAAACTACTGTTCAATCCCAGCCTTACTATAGGATATGTGGCCAAAGAGTGGCATACAGCAACAGTGGTCCCTCTACAGAAAGGTGGTGCCTCAACGGATCCTGGACACTATTGCGCCATAAGCCTGACTAGCTTGGTCTGCAAAGCTATGGAAAGGATCATCATGGACCTCATAAATAAAGATATTGGGGACCTGCAGACACTGGATCATACCCGGTTTGGCTTTGTTAAGGGCAGATCCTGCCTCTCAAACCTGGTTGATTTCTTTGAAACAGTCACCAAGGCCATTGACGAGGGGAAGGTGGTCCACACAGCCTACCTGGACCTCGCAAAAGCCTTCGATACAATACCCCACTCTGGCATTCTAGAGAAGCTCACCAGCTTAAATATAAACCCCTATGTCACTAGATGGATTGCACACTGGCTCAAGGACAGAACCCACATGGTTAGAATTGCTGGAGCCATGCCAGACTCCAAACCAGTTACAAGTGGTGTCCCACAAGGCTCAGTCCTGGGACCTCTCTTGTTCGGTATATATCGGAGGTACAGGCCAACATGGAAGGACTGTGGCTGACCATTTTCGCAGATGACTGCAATCTGGCCGCCATAATCAACTCTACAGCCAACACAAGCATCCTCCAAAAGGGCCTCATAGAAACAGACAACTTGTGCCAGAGCCATGGCCTCAAGCTGAATGCCAAAAAGTGTATAGTCATCCCCTTTGGCAAAAACAAAGTGCCCACAAAGTACCACATAGGTGGTAATCCATTAAGTATGGAAGAAGTAATTAGGGACTTGGGGTCCCAAGTTGATAGCAATCTCTCATTTGACAACCATGCGGCCGAAGTGGTTAGAAGAACATTTTATATAGCCCACCTCATCATGAAGGGATTCACATCTAGATCAGGGGAGGACATCGTGCCTCTTTACTCATCCCTCATCAGGCCCATAATTGAGTACAATGCCCCATGTTGGGATGTACCTTACCAGACACCTGCAGCAACTGGAAAGACCCCAAAAGTACCTCACCAAGAGGATGAAAGTGCTCAAACAGATGCTATATGCTGCCCGGTTAAAGAAACTCCAGCTCTACTCAGTGGCATACGGCCTGTTCAGAGGCGATCTGTGCCTGATGTATAAAGCCATGTCAAACCCGGAATTAATGGGCATGCTGCACCTCAGAATATCTAAATCCCATCGAGCTACACGCTCGAGAGACTTGAACCTCAGCACTGAAATAAATAGGACATGCTGGAGGGACAGATTCATAACCCAGAGGCTCCCTTCACTCTGGAATAAAATCCCAGTCCAGGTTAGGCAGAGTCCCTCACTGACTCTCTTCAAGAGGAATCTTGATGAGTGGATGGGACATCATAGGTTTACCCCGGGTATCACTTCTGTATCACTGTTAGACAGAGGCACAGTATACTAACCTCGAAAAAGGGCATAGCAAGATAAATTTACAATGGATGGTGACAGCCAAACACATTCTGGATAGGTTTATAAATGCCCTAGGGCAGATAGCCTAGTATGAACCTATGAACCTATGAACCTATGTACCTTGTTCCCCATTGGCCCTATGTGCTGTTAATTACCATGGCAATCACAATACTATGGTAGCATGTGCAAAGGTCAGTTGTCAGTCACCTCTATGGTACAGTTGTGGAATATGTGGGTCATGTGGCAATGTCACAGCTGCCACATGTACACAGTCAACCCTCTCCCCTACACATGGACGTACAACACATGTATGAGATGGAACCACATAGCCAAACTGGGGAATAAGCACTCTGAACCCAGTACTGGCATAACCTGTCAGGTGGCATGAAATACTACAGTGACTACAATACCAGTCTGATGTAGACCTACACTGACAGCATTACAAGCATGTGAACACACTGGGCCATTCGTGGAGCCTAAGAATAGCATCCTGCCTGAGCGGCACACACCTCTGCAGCTGACATACAGGCATACATTATGCCAGAACACATCACGCATAACACATAGCACACAAATCCTGTGTGCCAAACAGTCACAGCCTGTACGGCTAGACAACACACCTGCTACAGTTGTGTTAGGTACCTTTATTGTCTGGTACAGTGAGGTCATGCTCACCAGGCTGGACAAGGTGAAGGTCACAGTGATATGCCCGTGGGGCACTATGGTCCACCACATAACACAAGCATACAGGTCAGTCAGAGGCATGGACACATATGACTCAGTCATTGTCCATGCCACTATGGCTGACCTGTGATGTACCTCCCTGGACTACATGATAGGGAACATGGAAGGGCTCTCTGAGCATGTGGCACAGGCTGGTATGACCCTGACCTTGGTTGGCATCATACCCTCACCAGGAATGCTGACGTATTACTGAATGCTGATGAATTACTGTAGCTACAACACCCTAGCTGAAAGGTTCCTAGCATGTAGTCACTGCATTGCTATGGAACAACTTGTTACCACTCCCACAACAGGTGAAAACATGCAGCACCTGTTCATCAACAACATGTAGACTATATGCCCCAGACCAGATGTGTATCCCTCGCTGCTAGGTTGATACCATCTACATATCACACTGTATATACACATACCACATGCAGCACCTGCACAGAAGACCACAGTCATAATGTTATCCAGTGCAAATACCATGTATTCACATGTGGCAGGCGTCAGACATGGTAACTATTGAAGGTCACAGGTACATATGTGTATTTGGCACACACATACATCATCTGTGTCCATTGCCATTACTGGTTTAATCGATGTCATGCATTATTGTGAACAACAACCCACACACATGGGCATTCTGTGTGACAAAAACACACGTGACATGTGTGGAATCCAATGCCATAACTAACTGTGCTATGACAGTAGTGAGAGACGCAGTAGCAGAGCATGCTATTTGCATTACTGGGAGATTTGCCCTCTTCCGCTGTACTTGTAGGGTGCTGGCATTATCTCTGTGTAGAGATTGGAATATGCAGCAGCTGGTGTGTTGTACTGGTTGGCAAAAGGGTCAGTTGTTTATACATGCACTACTTTCACCCTCTCCCACACACACTTGTCATTTGCAGGATTCAAACCCCTACTTAACTATGTTAAGACACTCACGACAGACGCATTAGCCGAGCACGCTATTCGCATTATTGAGAGGTTTTCCTTCTCCTGCTGTACTTATAGGGTGCTGACATCATCAGTGTTTAGAAAGGGGAATGTGCATCCTGTAGTGTGTTCTCCTAGTTGCCAAAAGGGGAATTTCTTTCATACAGACTTGCACACACACTAACCTCCTCCACACACACTTAGCATTTACAGGATTCAAACCCCTACCTAACTATGTTATGAAACTCAAGATGGACGCATTAGCGGAGCACGCTATTCGCATTACTGGGAGGTTTCTCTTCTCCTGCTGTACTTATAGGGTGCTGACATCATCAGTGTTTAGAAAGGGGAATGTGCATCCTGTAGTGTGTTCTCCTAGTTGCCAAAAGGGATATTTCTTTTATACAGACTTGCACACACACCAACCCCCTCCACACACACTTAGCATTTGCAGGATTCAAACCACTACCTAACGACACTCGAGATAGATGCTTTATCGCAGCATGCTATTCGCATTACTGGGAGGTTTCCCTTCTCCTGCTGTACTTATAGGGTGCTGACATCATCAGTGTTTAGAAAGGGGAATGTGCATCCTGTAGTGTGTTCTCCTAGTTGCCAAAACGGATATTTCTTTCATACAGACTTGCACACACACTAACCCCCTCCACACACACTGAGCATTTGCAGGATTCAAACCCCTACCTAAGTACGTTATGACACTCACGACGGACGCATTAGCGGAGCATGCTATTCGCATTACTGGGAGGTTTCTCTTCTCCTGCTGTACTTATAGGGTGCTGACATCATCAGTGTTTAGAAAGGGGAATGTGCATCCTGTAGTGTGTTCTCCTAGTTGCCAAAAGGGATATTTCTTTCATACAGACTTGCACACACACTAACCCCCTCCACACACACTGAGCATTTGCAGAATTCAAACCCTACCTACCTATGTTATGACACTCAAGACGGACGCATAAGCGGAGTGTGCTATTCGCATTATTGGGAGGTTTCCCTTCTCCTGCTGTACTTATAGGGTGCTGACATCATCAGTGTTTAGAAAGGGGAATGTACATCCTGTAGTGTGTTTTCCCAGTTGCCGAAAGGGACATTTCCCTCACACAGACTTTCACACCCACCCACACACACTGAGCATTTGCAGGATTCAAACCCCTACCTAACTATATTATGACAATTGAGGGAGACGCATTAGCAGAGCGCACTATCCGAATTACTGGGCATCTGCGCTGCACCTGCAGTATTTATAGGGTGCTGACATCATTATTTCTACAGAGGTATGTACATCTAGTACTAACTGTCAGGTGGGGGATAGCATATATATGCATTTGCAGCCACCTACGTCAGGGTCAGATATGCACATCGCACTGGCAGGTTATGTTTTATACCATGCTTCATGACCACAGGACCTGTAACACACAACACAACCAGTCCTGACTACCCCTCCCACATCCAGGACACACACTTTGCTTCCCTGGGAACAGTGCCAAGATATGCAGGTGTTCACATACACCATTCCAGTTGTTAATGTCAGGTACAGGCATATTGTGTGTGTGAACTACTCAGGCCTCTACAACATTACCCTACAGCCAGTACAATTTGTGAGTCCATGTGCTATGGCAGAACCACTCACCACAGCCACAAGGGGGAATACATATTGCACCTGACCATCTACAACATGGGTACTCACTGTTCCACACCAGAGGTAGACCACCATTGTTAATATCTGACTATACCCACCTTTCTCTGGCCATCCATATCCCATCCCCACCCCCAGGCAAGGTTGTCACTGCAAACAAACTGTATTTATCAAAAGCAGACTTTACACTTGTGAAGACTGGGGTTGAAGACTTCAAAGGACCCATGCTGGGGGAGTATACAGGCCACTCTGCATAATCCTTGACAATTGCATTCTATGAGCATGTGGAAGGTTTGCATTGATCATGCTATCCCAAATATACCCATGACTGCTCCACAACAGGACACCTATCAGATGTACACCAGCCATATATGAGCTGTCCAACAGACAGAGTGAGCTAATACATGCAGAGCAGTAGCCCACAGAGGGAGGACATCTCTGAACAGTACCGGCATGACACTTCAATCCCTCATAATCATCACGACACAGTGTTGACAGTGAAATTGTCCAGACAATGCAGATAAGGCTCCCCTCAGTCTGTTATTGACACCCACTTACTGTTAGAGGTCCTCAGCAACCCTCTTCCAGCACACACCAACAACATGGCTGTGGCTTAGCAAATTCAAACCCTGGGATCTCCACTGTGTCCCTGCTTGACAGAGGCACAGCACACTAGCCTCATACAGTGCCTTATGTGACCTACTTTACAGTGGCACAGTAGCCTACTGTACTGGGGATGCAGACGCCAAGCACACTCTGGCTAAGCTGTCATTCCCTAGGGCAAACAGCCTAGTGTTGACCTCTACACCCATATGTTTAATTGTCAGATGCACATTATTTGTTGCTGATAGACTGTTTGCAGGTCTTTATTGCCATAGCATTCCCTGTTTGTATGAACAACTTGTGTATCTGTGGAAGATGTTTGCATATGAGAGGGATCCACTATATCACGTATGTCTCTGTAGTCATTTAACTGTGTGCACTGGGCAGATTGCTGTAATGTGGTTGGTTCATGGAATAACACGTACAAATACCAGATATGTGTGGCCAACTGCTAAACTGAGATTTGGCCCAAGTGTGTGAGCATGCCCAGTTCAGCCTTCCCATGGCATGTTGTCTGACATATGTCTCATTTATCAAAGTGTGCGAGCATGCCCAGTGTGAGCTTTCCATATGTTGAACTCTGCAGTCCACCACATTTGTGGATGAGTGCGAACTTCAACAAATATCTCCCGTTTATGGTTGTGTGTTGGGTGTCATGTTGTGTACTTACTGTCCAACTGCTTTGTGTGTGAACACAACAGGGATTATACTGTGCCTGCAGGGTTTGCATGGGATACTTTGCATACAGTTGTCAACATCCTTTCATACTGACCTAACACTGTAGTACCGTATAGTGTACTGGTTCAGTACTTTCACTGTGGTGGACAGTATCCTGGGCTTTAGTCCTATCACTGCTTTACAGTTCCATAGTGAGCACAACAGCCTGGTTAGGGGCCAGTTGTGCACATCTGACCATGTTGCATTATGTTCAGATATGAACTACTTAAACCAGGCTTGTCCAACATTGGTAGTGTATTCCACAACATAGGTGTACATTTGCAAACACTAGCAATGTGCCTTAGGCCATTTCTAATGCTAGTCGGAGAGTGTGTTTGTCCTTCGACACACATTGTAAGTGGAGTTTGCCATGACATATGTCATGGTTAGTATACTGTGCCTCCGTCTACCTGTGACATAACAGTGATACCCAGGGTAAATCTACCATCTCCCATCCACTCATCAAGATTCCTCTTGAGGAGAATCAATGAGTGACTCTATGGATAACCTGTACTGGGAGTTTACTCATGAGTGGGGGTGGCTTCTGTGTTATGGATCATGCAGTACAGCTTGTCCTATGTATGTCAGTGCTGGGGTTCAGGTCTCTCATGTGCATAGCTCACTGCCATTCAGATTGTACAAGGTGCAGCATGTTTATTGATTCCAGCTTGGACATGGCTTAATACATCAGGCACAGCTTGCCTCTGGGTGGGCAGTATGGCAGTGTGTGTAGCTGCAGTTTGTTTAATCAGGCAATACATGGCATCTGTTCAAGCTCTTTGATACTCCTGGTGAGGTACTGTTGGGGACTTTACAGTTGATGGAGGTGTCTGCTGAGGTACATCCCACAGGGGCTATTGTAGTCAATTGTAACGCTGATGAAGGATGACTGCAGAGCCACAATGACCTCCCCTTATCTAGATCTGACAACCTTCATGATTAGGTGGGTATATGGTATGTTTCTGTAAACAGTACAGCCACATGTTTGTCCAATGCAGGATATCTATCACCTTGTGTCCCCAGGTCTCTCATTACATGTTAAGTATGTAATGGGTTAACACCTATGTGGTAATTGGTGGGCACTTACTGTATATCCACGGGGGTTGACTATACACTTTTCTGCAATTAGCTTGCTGACATGGCTATGGTACCAGTTGTCTGTTTCTATGTGGCCCTTTTGTGGGATGCTTGTGTCAGCTGGAGGGTCAGATATGGTGGGCAGTTTGTAGTCCTCTGCAAACATGTTCAGACACAGTCCTTCCATGTTGGCCTGTACCTATGGGACATATAGACCAAACAAGGGAGGTCCCAGGACCAAGCCTTGTGGGATGCCAGTTATATCTGGTTTGTAGTCTGACATGGCTGCAGCATGTCTGACCATATCAGCTCTGTCCTTGGTCTGGTTTGCAACCCCTCTACTGACATAGGGGTTTATATTTAAGCTGGTGAGCATATCTATAATGAACACATAGGGTATTGGATGGAAGCCTTTGCAAGGTCCAGCTACGCTGTGTGGACCACATTGCCTTCATCAATGACCTTAATGACTGTTTCAAATGAGTCAAACATGTTTAGGGGCAGGATCTGCACTTAAGAAAGCCACACTGGGTAGGGTCCGGTGTCAGTATGTCCCCAATATCTTTATGCCTGCGGTACATGCTGATCCTTTCCATAGCTGTGCAGACCAAGCTTCTCAGGATTCTGGGGTGGAAGTTTTCAGTATCCATTCAGGCAACGCCTTTGTTGAGAATGGCCACTGTTGTTGTACACTGCTCTTTGGGTACATATCCTGTGGTAAGGCTGACATTGAGCAGTAGTGTGATTTGGCATTCCATTCTTCTTGGAGTCCATGTTGGACTCAGCCCAGGACACCATCTCATACCATTGCTGCTGTGTGTTTTGCTTTGTAGATGCTGGCTGTTACCTCAGCATCTGTAATGTCAGGGGGCCAGCAGTCTGCTGGGATAGATATTTTGCATTCTGGGGGGGAGGGGTTTGCACTGCACCTGTCAGGATGTATGTTGGCAATATGTGTGTGTGTTTGGTATGTTGTTTGTAATATTTGTGTGATTCAGAGCATATCTGTGAATTCCCAACATGGTTCCTACCATCAGTTGAGGAAGCCTTGGGATTATCCATAGTGTCCTGTACAATTTGTATCTTCATAGGTTCATAGGTTCATACTAGGCTATCCACCCTAGGGCATTTGTAAGCCTAGCCAGAGTGTGTGTGGCTTTCGCCACCCCTTGCTATGTGAATATTATGGCCATTTATGATTTGCTTTGCTGTGCCTCTGTCTGGACATGACACAGTGAAGACCCCCAGTGTAAATCTATGATCATCCATCCACTTGGCAAGATTCCTGTTGAAGAGTGTCAGTGAGGGGCTCTGCCTAACATGGAGTGGGATTCTGTTCCAGGGTGTGGGGAGCCTCTGGGTTATGTATCTGTCCCTCCATCACATCCTATTTCATTATGTGCTGAGGTTGACATCTCTCACTCTCACAGCTCCAATGGCTTTGAGTTTTCTGTGGTGGAGCATGTCCATTACTCCTGTGTTGGACATGGCCTTGTACAACAGACATACAATGCCTCTGTGTAGGCAGTATGTGACTGCATTCAGCTGGGGTGTCTACAGCCAGGCAGCATATGACATATATTTGAGACCCTTTATCCTCTTGGTGAGGTACCTTTGAGGTCTTTCTAACTGCTGCAGGTGTCAGGTAAGGTACATCCCAAATGAGGCATTGTACTAGATTATGGGTCTGATAAGAGAACAGTATAGTGGCACAATGACCTCTGTTGACGTAGATGTGAATCTTTTCATGATACGGTGTCCAATATAGACAGTCTTCCTAGCCACATTGGCAATGTGAGTGTCACATCACAGGTTACTGTCCACTTGTGTCCCTAGGTCCCTGATTACTCCTTCCATACATAATGGTTTACCACCTATGTGGTAATTTGTGAGTACCTTGTTTGGTATTTGGTGGGACATTCATACTGTCCAGTGTCTTCAGGATGGCTGGGTGGGGTTCCTGTGTGTGAGAGTGTGGTCTGTAGCATGCTACAGACTGTACAGCAGTCTTGCCTACGGTTAGTTGCACATGGGTGGACTCCAATGCCTTGTGCATTGTCAGTTACCTGGACGTATGAGTGTCTGTGCTGAATATGGATACTCACCCTCCTTTTATGGTTTGTTCCAGGTTTTGGGGACATAACGCATGATATGTGGTATAACCTGGTAGTGCTGGTGTGCTGTCAGGTGGCTTGCAGCAGGTTTCTGCCACTGCACAGACATCTATGTTCTCCATACTGGGGAGGGCCTCGGGAGCATGTATATTGAGGTTTACACATCTGGCATTGGTCAGCATTACCCTTATGTTTCTTTCCACTTATGTTTTCTAGGGTGGTGGGTTAGTCTTTTCAGCCTTGCCTACGAAAGGCTCTATGGAGGTGGCAAAAGCCTTATCCAATATCCAGATGCCCAGGGATAATGGGTGCAAGCCATCCCTGGAACAGCTGTGTGGCTTGTCAAGCATGATATCCCAAGCAGACAGACATTGGATCCCCTTGGAATGACACCAGTAATTGTGCCACTTGTCATAACTGATCATTCTGTGTTTGTACTGTGGCATCATTCTTGGTGAGGGTAGGATGCTGCAAATGGTCAGTGTCATACCGGCCTGGACTACATAATCGGAGAGCTCATCTATGTCTCTTTTCATGTAGTCCGGGGAGGAACATCTCAGGTCATTCACACCAGCATGGACTATGACTGCATCATATTTCTACTTGCTTTAGGGTGACCTGCATACTTGTGTTATGCGGCGTATTGTAGCAGCCTACAGGAAGCTTACTGTACCCTTTCCCTTGTTCAGTCTGGTGTGCGGGACAGCAGCGTGTCTCACTATGGAGTCACCTATTACAACTGTATCAGGCATGTTGTTTCTCCTTCTGGCCTGTGACTGTTTGGCACACCAGCTTTCTGTACTATGTGTTGCATGTGCTATGTTTGGAGGTTGTTTGATTGGGTGTCTGCATTGGAGGCCTCTGTTGGTGTGGTGTGTTTGTAATTTGGGCCTCCAGGAATGTTTTTCTGTGTTTATGTCTTTGGTTTGCAGTTGTCATAGGTCTATGTGGGACTGGGTTTGTGGTGTGTGTGGTTACCTTCTCCTCTTGACTAGTTTTGGGAGTACTGAGTTGAGGGAGCTCAGCCTCCAGTTTGGATAAATGGTTGCATCTCTCACATATATTTGTATTTCTTGGGGGGAGTTGAGGGTTGTCTGTACTTGGGGCAGGTGTAACATTGCCTCAAGATTCACAGATTCAACTTGTTGTAGCTGGCCTTAGTGGATTATATGTGTGGACATATTTTATTGCCATACTACTGATCAGTGATTACTTCTTTTTTTATGTTTGCTCTATCATGTAGTAGCTTCCTCATTCTCTTGCATGGTTTGGTAATGGCTGGAGTCCACCATGCCAGATGCCTGCGTGTATGGCATTGTGTCTTGTTTTAATTTAGGATTGCATAATCCAAGCATTCCTGGCAGTGTTCATGGAATGCCTGTATAACAGGTTCTGAGGTGTGGCCCATATTTTGCACCTGCACAGGGCCTTTAATGGATTCCACATCAGTTTGGAGGAGTGCAACTTTTGCTTTACACATGTTTTTCACTGTGGTTTTCTGGCCAGGGACTGTGGTCAGGATGTGTATATCCAGTGTGATTACTCTATGGTCTGGTCTTACCAGTGAGCAATACACTTCTCATCTTGCCATCCAGTACCCATGTTGCTGATTATCACATCCAGTATGCTTACCCCTCTTGTGGGAGTGATACGTTGTTCGTGGGCATTTTGGTTTATGGATTCTATGAACTTTTGTCCTACAGTGTTGGAGCTAGTATAATGCTCCCAGTCTATGTCTGGGTATTTTCAGTCACCCAATATAATGTGGTTTGGAGGACTTGATATATTCATGTATTCCAACATAGGCCAGGTACAGTTCCTGGTGTTGTGACGGTAGTCTGTAGCAGGCTTTAAACTGGGAGGCAGTTTTAGTCACTGTTACTTGACCATGGCTAGTCCATGCTGCTTCTTGTTGTGGTACCAACATGGGGGTGTGGTTATCCTTGACAATTATTGCTAGTCACTCTCCTTTTGTAGCTTGTTCCATGTTTTGAGGCTGTACAGCACAGTATGAGGTGTAACCTGGTAGTGTTAGGGTGCTGTTGTGAGCCTTGACCCAGTTTTCTGTTACAGCACAGATATCAACATTTTCCATACTAGGTGAGTTTAGACTGCATGCATCTTGCTGTTTAGACTTCTGGCATTGGGTATCATGACATCTAGGTTCTTATCCCTTCTGATACCTATGGAGGTAGGTTTGTGTTTTGAGCCTTACCTATTCAGGGCACGCTGTCGGTAACAACAGCCTTTGCCAGTATCCATATGGCCTGCACTGATAGGTGCACGCCAGTCCTAGCGGGTGGACCATCATGTCCTGCTCAGCATGTCATCCCAGGCTGGCACACATTGGATCCCATTTGACTAACTGCAATACTTCAGCCAATTATTGCAATTGATCATCTCATTGTCATATTGTGGCATGATGCTTGGTGAGGGTAGGATGTTAGTCACGGTCCTCAGGTGTGCATATAGTACATGGTGTTACATTACTTAACACATGGCATTCATGCCTCAGGTGGTGCTGCAAAGCTGCCTCTGTCGGATGCACATATTACACTCCCTGTACATGTTTGTGAGCAGGTCATGTCATTTTAGGCATCCCTGTTATTATTTGAGTGAGTCAGAGGGGGTATCATTGCCAAGGTTCCTACTGAGCCAGTGTATGTGCTATGCGTTGCCTCTTTGCCAAGGCCAGGGCATACTGGGCATGCCTCCTTCTGCCTACTGGGGCAGGCTCAGGTTGTTCCTCCTCCGAGGCACGCTCTGCCTGTGATGGCCTTGGCAATGGTGGGGGGCTGTTTGACCCAGCCCTATGCTGGTCCTGCTGCAGCTGTTTTCACAAGGTCATATTATGTAGCATAGCACATACCATGACAATTTGGGTACATGTAGTTGGTGTGTACTGCAAGGCTCCACGAGATGTGTCCAGACACCGGAACCGTGACTTGAGCAGCCCAAACACACGCTCTATTTCATTACCTGTTTGTGCGTGTGCCTCATTATGGCATTCCTGTTCAGTTGTGTGTGCGTTTCTGATGGGTGCCATCAGCCACGGCTCCAGTGCATAACCTGCATCCCCCACTAGGTGTCCGTGTGGGATGTCCCCACTGGAAAATGTCTGGTACAGCTGCGTCAAATGCCAGATGTGGGAATCATGGTAGCTCCCAGGACAGCCAGCACACACATTCATTATTATGCCCTGGGCATCACACACGACCTGGCAGTTGATGGAGGGGAAGCCCTTGCGGTTAATGTAGTCCCTACCCCGCTCACCGGCTGGTGCTTTGATGCATATGTGCGTGCAGTCTATTGCACCCACTACCTCAGGGTATTCTGCTATTTGCTGGAAGAGACGCATATTGCTGGCCAATACCTCACGGGCATTTGGGAAATATACATGATCACCGACATGTGCTGACATGGCATCCAGGAACTGGTGCAGTACCCTGGAGGCTGATGCCTGTGATATCCCCATCATATCACCAGTTGGTCTTTGGAAGGTACCTGTTGCTAGTATTCTTAGGCCAACACATACCTTGGTTTCCACTGGGATGAGTTCCCCTCTGTTGGTTCTGTGTGTGAGGCGTGGCCTGCACAGCTCAACTATTTGCTGCAGGAGGTCTCTGTCCACTCTATAGCGCTCTACTATCTCCAGCTCATGTAACCCGTGGTAGGTGACCCTGGGCCTGTACACTCTTCTCCCTCTCCTCACTGTGGGTTGTCTGGCACCATCTGCATTGTCACCACCCTCAGCAAGTCGCCTATGTCTCATTATGACAGCTATGGCAGCCCCTAACATTTCTGCTCTGAGTTCAGCTTTTTCAGTTTTCACTTCTAATAGCTTACTCCTGTCTTGCAGTGTCTCTTGAGAGAAACATCCTGCACTGCTGTTTGCAGAGTTTTAAGTGCTGGGCTGGGCTACTATTCTGCCTGTGTAATTGCCTGCTTCTAATTGTTTTCAGCTGCTAGCTCCAGCAGTATTCCCTGCTAGCTTCCTACGAATTCTGTTGCTTTCTTTTTCCTTTCTGTTTCCTCAGGGGGGAGCAGCGTGCATACCAGCAGAAACACGCTCACAGTGGCTTACATGCGCGCACACATGCTTACATGGTTCAGAATCTGCTTATTCGGGTTAAAACGCGCGCACACCCATGCAAACAGAGTTACAAGTCTGCCAACAGGCTCCCACATGCTCAGTCTGCCCTACACGCGCACACACCAGCGTAAACAGTGTTAAACATCTACCAACACGCTCCCACATGCTCAGTCTGCCTTACACGCGCGCATACTGTCCTACTCGTGCTTCATGGCGCGCACACGTGCGCAGGCACGTCCAGCAAGAAACTTTGGTGTAGGCAACAGTGTACACCTTCCATTTCTTGACTTTCCCATGCTTATGTTGTGGCACTCCTCTTTCCATGATATGTGTCTGACATCTGTCATGTAACACTGACCTCCAATGAACTGCATTTCTTTCTGCCATTCCCCCCTGTGAAGTCACCTATCTCCTACTCTGTTCCTCCCCCTTATGTAACTCTTACACTACTCTGAATGTGCTCATTTGCTATGTGACAGTGGAATTCAGTATCCTAACACTCATTTGCATCAGATTGCCTCTAATGCTTAGTTACATGTCTTAGACTCAGCTTCCCCCCTTAGCAACCACTAAACGGTGGCCATGTTGTTTTTGGTCTGCTGGTCCCTGCATTGTAAACCCATGTATTGCATAAAACCCACATTTGTGGGTTTATATCCTTCATTTTTATGTTTTATACAGCGCAGCCCGTTTGCGCGGGGCTGCTCTGCGTTTAAACACGGCGATCGCCGAAAAAAAAAATATTTATTTCTCAGATTTGCATCGGGGTACCTTGCCAGTGGCCACATATTTGGCCATTGGCATGCTGCCTGACACATATGCACCCTTTATTTGGAGCTGACATGGCTCCATTGTGGTTTTTGCAGAAACGTACTCAGTTGTCAACTGAGTACATTTCTGCAGCTAAAACGGCTCTTACATGGGCTGCTTTGGGCTTCCTGGATCACTAATCTACCTCATTTGCATGCTATTCGGCTGCAAGTGAGGTGATTAGCTTATCCACGCCCACTCCGTGTAAGAGACGTTTTAGCTGGTCTCTTACACGGACTTTAGGGCTGTTCCTGGATCGTGAAGGCTGCATGGAGTCTTACACTACTCTTAGACTCCATGCAAGCCTTCGTGAATCCTGCCCATTATTTTTTTACAAAATCTTTGTCAAAGTCCATTTTCCATTGTATTTAATTTCATTTAGTCTCTTATTCCATACAGTCCATGAAGCATAAAATATTACTCTGTCCATTTTCTTCATTTCTTCCTGTTTATGTGCACCATAATAACCAAATTCTATTATGTCCATATTTATTTGTTCAAATTTCAATAAACATTTCACCCTATTATCGTTACATATTTCTTTCCACAAATTATTATCTTTTTCACATTTCAAAAATGCATGCTCAGTAGTATCAAACTCTCCACATTTATTACATATTCTATCTTGCTTTTTCTTGTATGGCATATTTGCCTTAACCGGGAATTTTCTAATAGACAATCTCCATAAAAGTCATTACATTCTTTAATCTTTTAATATTTATTATATCTCATCATTATGGCTTTTTTCTTATCTCTTTCTAAATCTTCCCATGGATAAATACAATAAAATGCTTTTATAATATTTAAGTACCATTCCTTTCTATTTTTCTCACATATATTCTTTTTTACTTTCCGCAACACAATTTTGTTTTGGTACTCTTTCATTTCTTCATTCATAATGCTTTTACTTCATTTTTTAACTTCCATTCCTTCCCACAATTCTTTGTATTTATAATTTAGTATGATTTCTATCAAGTTTTTAATTTCCTTAATAATTTCTTTTAATAACTTATATAACATTTAAGATGCTGCATGTACTATTGGGCTTATTAATCCCAAACCTTCTTGCTCTTCTTTCATATACAGAATCCCTCTTTTGACTGGATTCAGTCTACAGTCCCATATAAAAGAGAATATAATCATCATTAATTATTTTTCATACTTAATAGAAATCATATAAATGTTAGCAACATAAGCATTTTTTCCTATTACCATGGTGTTCAACAAGTGTGCTTTTTTCTATATGAAAATCTATACGATTTCCAAAAATTAGTCATATCCTTTACTTCTTTGAGCACATTATCCCATTCCTTTTGTCTGTATTCATTCCTTCCAATTGTTCTTCTTAATATATTTATTTACTTTACCTTGATCTCAGTACCTTCTATCATACCTTCAAAATCAAATCCTTTACTTTACTCCTTAGTTATACTGAAACCAATTTTTTTAAATGTATACTTAATTTTTCATTTGCTTTTTCCATCCATACTTTACTTTTTAACAATTAATACAATATCATCTGCATAATTACACATTATTGGCAATTGCACTTCCTTCATTTTGTATCCACCATTACTTGACATTATATTAATTTCCTTCACTATTACATTCATACCTAATGAGAAAATTACACTACTAGGTGGGCAGCCATGCTTTATTCCACATTCTATTTTTATTTCTTCCCCAGTCTAGTCATTTACATTTAGTTTCACATAGTTCATTTCATAAACAGATTTTATTACTTGTAATATTATGCTTACATTGATTCACGAAGGCTTGCACGGAGTGTAAGAGACGTGTAACACTCCATGCAAGCCTCGCGATCCAGGAACAGCCCAAAACTCCGTGTAAGAGACAAGCTAAAACATCTCTTACACGGACTGGGTGTGGATATGCTAAATACCTCACTTGCAGCCGAAAGGTATGCAAGTGAGGTATATTAGCGACCCAAGAAGCAGAAACCAGCCCGTGTAAGAGCCATTTTAGCTGCAGAAATGTACTCAGTTGACAACTGAGTACGTTTCTGCAAAAACCACAATGGAGCCATGTCAGCTCCAAATAAAGGGTGCATATGTGTCAGGCAGCATGCCAATGGCCAAATATGTGGCCATTGGCAAGGTACCCCGATGCAAATCTGAGAAATAAATATTTTTTTTTTTGGAGATCGCCGGTGTTTAAATGCAGCGCAGCCCCGCGCAAATGGGCTGTACTGTATAAAACATAAAAATGAAGGTTATAAACCCACAAATGTGGGTTTTATGCAATACATGGGTTTACAATGCAGTGACCAGCAGACCAAAAACAACATGGCCACCGTTTAGTGGTTGCTAAGGGGGAAGCTGAGTCTAAGACATGTAACTAAGCATTAGTAGGCAATCTCATGTAAATGAGGTTTAGGATACTGAATCCTACAGTCACATAGCAAATGAGCACAGTCTGAGTAGTGTAAGAGATACATAAGGGGGTGGAATAGAGTAGGATATAGGTGACATCACAGGGGGAATGGTAGAAAGAAATGCAGTTCATTGGAGGTCAGTGTAACATGACAGATGACAGACACATATCAGGGAAAGAGGAGTGCCACAAGATAAGCATGGGAAAGTCAAGAAATGGAAGGTGTACACTGTTACTTACACCAAAGTTTCTTGCTGGGCATGCATGCGCACGAGTGCGCACCATGAAGCGCGAGAAGGGCAGTGTGTAAGCGTGTAAGACAGACTGAGCATGTGGGAGCGTGTTGGTAGATTTGTAACACTGTTTGTGCTAGTGTGCGCGTGTTTTAACCCAAATAGGCAGATCCTGAACCGTGTAAGCATGTGTGCGCGCGTGTAAGCCACTGTGAGCGTGCTTCTGCTGGTATGCACGCTGCTCCCCCCTGAGGAAACAGAAAGGAAAAAGGAAGCAACAGAATTAGTAGGAAGCTAGCAGGGAATACTGCTGGAGCTAGCAGGTGAAAACAATTAGAAGCAGGCAATTACACAGGCAGAATAGTAGCCCAGCCCAGCACTTAAAACTCTGCAAACAGCAGTGCAGGATGTTTCTCTCAAGAGACACTGCAAGACAGGAGTAAGCTATTACAAGTGAAAACTGAAAAAGCTGAACTCAGAGCAGAAATGCTAGGGGCTGCCACAGCTGTCATAATGAGAAATAGGTGACTTGCTGAGGGTGGTGACAATGCAGATGGTGCCAGACAACCCACAGTGAGGAGACAGAGAAGAGTGTACAGGCCCAGGGTCACCTACCATGGGTTACATGAGCTGGAGATAGTAGAGCACTATAGAGTGGACAGAGACCTCCTGCAGCAAATAGTTGAGCTGTGCAGGCCACGCCTCACACACAGAACCAAAAGAGGGGAACCCATCCCAGTGGAAACCAAGGTATGTGTTGGCCTAAGAATACTAGCAACAGGTACCTTCCAGAGACCAACTGGTGATATGATGGGGATATCACAGGCATCTGCCTCCAGGGTACTGCACCAGTTCCTGGATGCCATGTCAGCACATGTCGGTGATCATGTATATTTCCCCAATGCCCGTGAGGTATTGGCCAGCAATATGCGTCTCTTCCAGCAAATAGCGGAATACCCTGAGGTAGTGGGTGCAATAGACTGCATGCACATATGCATCAAAGCACCAGCTGGTGAGTGGGGTAGGGCCTACATTAACCGCAAGGCCTTCCCCTCCATCAACTGCCAGGTCGTGTGTGATGCCCAGGGCATAATAATGAATGTGTGTGCTAGCTGCCCTGGGAGCTACCATGATTCCCACATCTGGCATTTGATGCAGCTGTACCAGATATTTGCCAATGGGGACATCCCACACAGACACCTAGTGGGGGATGCATGTTATGCACTGGAGCCGTGGCTGATGACACCCATCAGAAACGCACACACACCTGAACAGGAACGCCATAATGAGGCACACGCACAAACACGTAATGTAATAGAGCATGTGTTTGGGCTGCTCAAGTCACGGCTCCGGTGTCTGGACACATCTGGTGGAGCCTTGCAGTACTCACCAACTACATGTACCCAAATTGTCATGGTATGTGCTATGCTACGTAATATGATCATGCGAAAACAGCTGCTGCAGGACCAGCATAGGGCCGGGCCAAACAGCCCCCCACCATTGCCAAGGCCATCACAGGCAGTGCGTGACTCGGAGGAGGAACAACCTGAGCCTGCCCCAGTAGGCAGAAGGAGGCATGACCAGTATGCCCTGGCCTTGGCAAAGAGGCAACGCATAGCACATACACTGGCTCAGTAGGAACCCTGGGAATGATACCCCCTCTGACTCACTCAAATAATAACAGGGATGCCTAAAATGACATGACCTGCTAACAAACATGTACAGGGAGTGTAATATGTGCATCCGACAGAGGCAGCCCTGCAGAACCACCTGAGGCATGAATGCCCTGTGTTAAGTAATGTAACACCATGTACTATATGCACACTTGAGGACCCTGACTAACATCCACCCTCACCAAGCATGAAGCCACAAAATGACGATGGGATGATCAATTGCAATAACTGGCTGAAGTAATGCAGTTAGTCAAATGGGAGCCAATGTGCTTCAGCCTGGGAAGACATGCTGAGCATGACATGATGCACCACCTGCTAGGGGTGGCATGCACCTATCAGTCCAGGCCCCATGGATACTGGCAAAGGCTGTCAGTACCCACAGCATGCCCTGAATAGGTAAATCTCAAAACACAAACCCACCTTCATAGGTACCACAAGGGATAGGAACCTAGATGTAATGCTACCGAATGCCAGAAGTCTAAACAGCAAGATGCGTGCAGTGTAAACGCACACAGTATGGAGAATGTTGATATCAGTCCTGTAATAGAAAACTGGGTCAAGGCTCACATCAGCACCCTAACACTACCAGGTTTCACCTCATACTGTGCTGTACAGCCTCAAAACATGGAACAAGCTACAAAAGGAGGGTGACTAGCAATAAATGTCAAGGATAACCACACCCCCATGTTGGTACCACAACAAGAAGCAGCATGGATTAGCCATGGTCAAATACCAATGGCTAAAACCGCCTCCCAGTATATAGCCTGCTGCCGACTACTGTCCTAATACCAGGAACTGCACCTGGCCTATGTTAGAATACATGAATATATCAAGCCCCCCAAACCACATTAAATTGGTTGACTGAAAATACCCAGACATACACTGGGAGCATTATACTAGCACCAACACAGTAGGAGAAAAGTTCCCAGAATCCATAAACCAAAATGCCCAGGAACAACGTACCACTCCCACAAGAGGGGTAAGCATACTGGATGTGATAATCAGCAACATGCATACTGGATGGCAAGATGAGAAGTGTATCCCTCACTGGTAAGACTAGACCATAGAGTAATCACACCGGATATACACATCCTGATCACAGTCCCTGGCCAGAAAACCACAGTGAAAAACATGTGCAAAGCATAAGTTCACCCCTACAAACCGATGTGGAATCCACAAAAGGCCCTGTGCAGGTGCAGAATATGGGACACACCGCAGAACATGTTATACAGGCATTCCATGAACACAGCCAGGAATGCTTGGATTATGCAGTCACAAATAACAAGACACAATGCCATACACGCAGGCATTTGGCATGCTGGACTCCAGCCATTACCAAACCATGCAAGAGAATGAGGAAGCTACTACATGATAGAGCAAACATAAAAAGGGAAGTAATCACTGATCAGTAGTATGGCAATAAAATATGTCCACACATACAATCCACTAAGGCCAGCCACAACAAGTAGAATCTGAGTACCCATGTTGCAGATGGACAGGTGCAATATGTATTCCCCCATGTGGCTGTGGTGAGTGGTTCTGCCATAGCACATGGACCCACAAATTGTAGTGGCTGTAGGGTAAAGTTGTAGAGGCCTGAGTAGTTCCCACACACAATATGCCTGTACCTGATGTTAACAACTGGAATGGTGTATGTGAACACCTGCATATCCCGGCACTGTTCCCAGGGAAACAAAGTGTGTGTCCTGGATGTGGGACTGGTGTTCTGGACTGGTTGTGTTGTGTGTTACAGGTCCTGTGGTCACGAAGCATGGTATAGAACATAACCTGCCAGTGCGATGTGCATATCTGACCCTGAAATAGGTGGCTGCAAATGCATATATATGCTATCCCCCACCAGACAGGTAGTACTAGATGTACATACCTCTGTAGAAATAAAGATGTCAGCACCCTATAAATACTGCAGGATAGCGTGCTCTGCTAATGCGTCTCCCTCAAGTGCTATAATATAGTTAGGTAGGGGTTTGAACCATGCAAATGCTCAGTGTGTGTGTGGGTGAGTGGGGTTGATGTGTGTGTAAGTCTTTGTGAGGGAAGTGTCCCTTTTGGCAACTGGGAAAACACTCTACAGGATGCACATTCCCCTTTCTAAGCACTGATGATGTCAGCACCCTATAAGAACAGCAGGAGAAAGGAAAACTCCCCGTAATGCGAATAGCATGCTCTGCTAATGCGTCTGCCATGAGTGTCATAACTTAGGTAGGGGATTGAATCCTGCAACTGCCCAGTGTGTGTGGAGGGGGGTTAGTGTGTGTGTAAGTCTGTGTGAGGGAAATGTCCCTTTTGGCAGCTGGGAAAACACTCTACAGGATGCACATTCCCCTATCTAAGCACTGATGATGTCAGCACCCTATAAGTACAGCAGGAGAAGGGAAGCCTCCCAGTAATTTGAATAGCGCACTCTGCTAATGCGTCAGTCCCAAGTGTCATGGCATAGTTAAGTAGGGGTTTGAAACCTCCACATGACAAGTGTGGGTGTTTGGATGAGGGGAGTTTGTGTGTGTACAATTCTGTATGAAAGACATGTGCTTTTTGGAAATCAGGAGATCACACTACATGATGCACATTCCCCTTTCCAAACACTGATGATGTCAGCACCCTATAAGTACAGCCAGAGAAGAGGAACCTCTTAGTAATCCGAATAGTGCGCTTCGCTAATGTGTCTCTCTCACGTGTCGTGACATAGTTAGATAGGGGTATAAATCCGGCAAGTGTGTATGTATGTGGGGGGGTAGTAGGGTGTGTGTAATTGCAAGTGTGAGAGAACAGATCCTTTTGGCAACTACTACAATACACCAGATGCTGCATATTCCCCCAGTAAACACAGGGGATGTCACCACACTATCAGTACAGCCAAACAGGGCTACTTGGCCAGTAATGCCAATAGTGCGCTCCGCTACTGGGTCTATTACCATTGTCAGAGCACAGATAGGTATGTTTTGGAAACCCACAACTGCCACGTGTGGTTGTGTCACACAATATGACCTTGTGTGGGTTGTTGTGCATAACAATGCATGCCATTGCCTAAACCAGCAATGGCAATGCACACATGATGTATGTGTGTGACACATACACATAAATACCTGTGATCTGCAGTAGTTACCATGTCTGACACGTGCCTCAAGTGGATGAATGGTATTCGCAATGCATAACAATATGACTGTGTCTTACTGTGCAGGGGCCGCACGCGGTATGTGTCTATACAGTGTGGGTTGTATATGGTATAATACCTACAGCAGGGGATACACATCTGGTCTGGGACATATAGTCTACATGTAGTCGATGAACAGGTGCTGCATGTTCCCACCTGTTGTGGGAGTGGTAACATGTTATTCCACTGCAATTCAGTGACCACATGCTGGGAACCTTTCGGCTAGTGTGTTGTAGCTACAGTAATGCTCATGCACAATATTTCGCTGGATGCAGTCCAGCCATATAAAGACATTTCCTGAGACTGTCATATTGCCAGTGTTGTTAAGGAGGATAGGTGGGTTTCCTGTGTATGGGAGGGTTGTGTGCGCCAGGCTATGAACCAGAAGGCAGTCCAACACACTGTTAGCTGCTCATGGATAGGCCCTGATGCTTTGTGCTGTGACAACAACCTGGAGGTGTGTGTATCTGTGGTGCATTGGGATACCACCCCCCTGTCCATGTGTGTTACATGTGTAGGGGACGGCAGGCATGGTATGAGGTATAACCTTGCAGTGATGGGTTGCACCTGTGAGCCGTGAATCAGGAAACTGGTACTGCACAGATATTGCAGTTCACCGTGCTGAGGACAGTGTCCAGTGCATGCATCTTGCGGTGTACACTGCTGGTGTTGTGTAGCATCACTGTTAGTGTCCTATCCTGTGTGATACCTGCGGAGGTGGCTATGTAATCCGTGTCCTGTAGCAAATGGCACTATGTGTGTATCAAGGGGCTTCACCAATATACAATGGCCCATGGGTGTCACGTGCAAGCTGGCCCTCGCAAAACATTGTGGCTTCCCTAGCATGTAAGCACACATTGACAGCCAGTGGATACCCTGTGAATGACATTGGAGATTGAGCAGAATGTAGACATAGAACACCCTTCCTACATATTGTGGTAGCATACCTGGTGAGGGTATGATGGCAACCAAGATCAGGCTCATACTGGCCCGTGCCACATGCTGAGAGATCCCTTCTATGTTCCCTATCATGTAGCCCAGGGAGGTATGTCTCAGGTCATCCATAGTGGCATGGTCAATGACTGAGTCATATGTGTCCATGTCTCTGACTGACCTGTATGCATGTGTTTTGTGGTGGACCATAGTGCCCCACAGGCATATCACTGTGACCTTCACCATGTACAGCCTGTTGAGCGGGACCCCACTGCAGCGGCCAAGAGAGGTACCTGACACATCTGTTGCAGGTGTGTTGTATAGCCCTACAGGCTGTGAGTGTGTGGCACATGGGATGTGTGTGCCATGTGTGGCATGTGCTCTGTTCCAACGTAACGTATGCCTGTGTGCCAGCTGCAGAGGTGTGTGATGCTCAGGCAGGATGCTATTCTGAGTCTCCAAGTATGCCCCAGTGTGTTCAGATTGCTGTCAGTGCGGGTCTATGTCAGACTGGTATTGTAGTCACTGTAGTATGTCATGCCACCTGACAGGGTATGGCAGTACTGGGTTCAGAGTGCTCAGTCCCCAGACTGGTTATGTGGTGGCATCCCACACATGTGTTGTACGTTCCTGGCCAGGGGTGAGGGTTGACTGCATACATGTGGCTGCTGTGACATTGCCACATGACTCACATAAACCACAACTGGACCATAGAGGTGATTCACAGGTTACCTTTGCACATGCTACCATAGTAGTGTGATTGCCATGGTGATTACCAACACATAGGGCCAATGGGGAACAACATACTGAAGGTGTGTATGTGTGGGTGTACTGCTACTGATTTCATAGCACTGGCATATATGACTGCACACGTGGGTATATGCCAGGTAAGTCATGTGCAATGTGTCACAGGCAACATACATGCGAACAGGACAGACAGTGATGTTCTGTCATGTGGAAACTTGACATACGTATAGTACGCTATACAGATGTCACTAGGAGTCCACAGAAGCACTGTAACTCTGCATTGCAGGTGGAAGCAGTGTTCCAGGGAACCCCAAGTGAACATGCATGCAAACAAAGCTACAGTAAGCAGGGCTGGAAGTAGTCCATTGTACAACAAAGAAGGGGTAACACTAACAGTAGGTAACAGTGTAAATATGTAGGCACTATCAACATGTACCCAGGAATGCACAGCTCAGATGTCCATGGTAGAACTGATATTATGTCATAGTTAATTGTGATTTGTATTACATTGGTACTGCACACATATCAGCATGCGCAAACATCCACATTGCATAGTCGTTGTGGGCAACTTGCCACCATTACTGTACATGTCCATCATTGCGTATCACTACTTGCATAAGCTTCCCCCCTGTGCTACCTATGTATGTGGCTATCTGTTGACATCCTTACCACCGGTATGCAATAATGTGCAGCTGTTACACTATGGTACTTAATATGGGTGTAGATAACAATTCAGGACAGTCATACGGTTACTGCATCAGGCATGCTGGGATATACACACAGTCATATCAGCACACTGTACTGTTACCAACATGATACTACTAATACACTTCTATGTAGTCACCCTGTGCATCAGCAACATGTTTACCTGTTCCTGCACTGATGTTGGAGATTGCAGGAGGTGGCACAGTTTCATCATATGCACAGGGTGTAAATTAGGTATGCCTGAGTCTGCCACTAATACCACCAATTGACATGTGTGTGTATGTGTGTTGGTGAGGGACAGCAGTACAGGGTGGGGCACTGTTGGTGCAGTGTGTGCATGTATGTGGTAGCCCTAGGTGTTAACATTTCGCATGTGTATATGCACGCACACAGTTCCACCTCATGGCTGCCATATACAGGAGTTTGTGGACAGCCACAGACTGCACATGGCTGGTCATACAGATCAGTGTCTTTGGGCACGGACATGGTACCTGTGCCTGGCAGGGGTGCTACTGACCGCATCCGGTACTAAGCCAGACTGGGTACTGTCATCAGAAGCGGGAGTGTGTTGACTGGACACAGGTCCCTGTTGGGACTGTCCAGAGCCACGTGCACGTGGTCTCCTGGGGCGTTCCGATGACAGCACAGACCCAGCATTGCTGGGGCTGCTGCTGGCACTATGTGGGCGTCTGCGGGCCTGTTGTCGTCCGCGCCGACTGCCAGCTGCAGCTGTTGCTGGCATACGGCCATGTCGACGCCGCAACCGTCCACCATTGCCCTGGCTCATGTGGAACTGCTGTAATATGTCCCCACAACGTCTGTCTATGACATCGGTGAAATTACGGATAGCATCCACGATGTCACGCATACTGTCAGTCATGGCTGTGCGACATGCTCTCAGCTCCCTCAGACTCTGTCTGGTGTACCTTTCCATACGCGAATGTGCTTGCATGACAGCCCGAAACATAGCTGAGGTTGACAGACCTCTTTGGGCATGTCTGCCAGAGGCAGTACGCCCACGGATGCTCCCACAAGAACCCATGGGCAACTGTCTGTGTGGTACCATCGCAGGACCCTGCCCATGGCTGCTGCATGGGGAAGCATGTGCCACAAATACCACATTACCCTGGTCAATGCCCACTGTATCCTGTCCATCACCTAGGGCCAATGGTGACATAGGATGTACTGGCAGGATGACTGTGCGCAATGATGGGGTTGACAGCTGTGTACTGTCAATTGGCTAACCAATGATGGACCCTGACACACCGTCCTGTGCCATTACACAGATATCATCATTATCAGTACCTGTGGCACCAGATTCAGGTTCCCTGCTGCAGGACACCAGAGCAGCACCAGAACCTGTGGGAGGAAGATAGGAAACACAGTTTACAATGTCTACACAATGTTACCAGTGATGCACTTATGCACACATGCACACATGCACACGTGGACACATGCACACATGCACACATGGACACAGGCACACATGCACACATGCACACGTGCACACATGCACACGTGGACACATGCACACATGCACACATGCACACGTGGACACATGCACACGTGGACACGTGTACACATGGACACATGCACACATGCACACATGCACACGTGGACACAGGCACACATGCACACATGCACACGTGGACACAGGCACACATGCACACATGCACACATGCACACATGCACACGTGGACACAGGCACACATGCACACATGCACACCCCGCAGTATACACACAGAGCACTACTGAGTTACACTAGTATTACTAGCACTATCAGGACTATTATAGGTATTGTTAAAACACACTCACCAGCATGGATGGGCTGCCTTGCTGTAACACCGGAGGGACCTGCAGAAATAAGGAGATTAATGTCAGTGGGCACAACTTTGCCATTGATACTGCATATGATACAGTGCAGTAGTACACCAGTTGCCTTTCACACGTCAGCTGCTGATATTGGCAATATCACACCTGCACAATTACATACTATGTTGACAGCTACATACCACGGACACACCTTACACATGCATAAACTAACAGTGTACAGAACAGTCAAGTGTACATATGGCATATTACCTGCATGCTCCATGTCGTGTTGCTGTGTGGATCCAGCCTCCATCATGATGCAGGTGTGTTGCTGTTGATGTTCCGGGGCTGGAGCCACAACACTTAGGAGTAGCCCCTCCAGTCTGGTGAGGGGGGGATGTGTGGCCACCGCACCTCCTGTGGCGACCTGTTGCCTGTGGATATCCGACGCACGCTGATGGACATTTCTGATTAAATCACTGCAGTGATGTCGTACCTGCTCATATGTCCTATTATGCATGCCAATGTTATTTACCCTACAGACAAGGTCTTGCCACAGTGCAGCCCTCTCCAGCTGATTCTGGCTGGTGCGGGAAAACAGTATGTCATAATCCCGCACCAGGCTCTGGTGTATCTCCTCATCTTCTGCTGCAGAGTAGGCAGGATTACGCTGACGCGCCATGTCCCTGGAAGAGAACACAAACAGGATATCAGCAGACTATGTCAGCAATATATGGCACACATACTATACATGATACTCAACTGTAGTGATATACTACTACTCCCATATGTAGCATGTGTGTGTCTCTTGGTGGATACACAAGTACATGGCCAGATATCAGTGCTCAGCCAACACCTGTGCAACAATACCTGCCACATTCCATACAACATAGTAGCATGCCCCATCGGTTAGCACACTGCGACAGGTCCAATGCACAACCTCACTCTGGGGGTTCATACCAAGGTACTGTATGTGGAACGCCATCCACTAGTGTGATCTGGACACAAGTTACTTGGCCTGGATATACACATCTCACCACCACCAGTACAGTAGACTACTTTGATATGTATGTGATTAGACAGTTATTCACTTGTTAGGACTGACATGGTATCCATGCAGCCCACTGGGCCAGTGGAAGCCACAACCCACACTGCTGAACCCTTTGCGAATGCTTCCCACGGACATCCCAAAGAATGCATGGAACATGCACACACATTTCTAACCCAGACCCTATGCACAAAGGTTAGGCATCCTGTCTGGTGGACCCCAGCCAAAGGCAGATTGTATAATGATAGAAGGAGGCTACTGCAGGACAGAGCAGATTCACATTAAGGGAAGGCATCTGTGGTCAGCACTGGTAATAAGCTACGGTCTCTCATAACAACATCCACGGCCTACTCTGGGAGGGAAATGGCCACGAACATTATAGATAACCACAAGGCCTTCTTCAGTTATGTTACACATATGGACCAAACGCCTCAGATATGCTCTGAGTTACTACACACCTACTTAACATTCACAGAACACACAGATATTGGCAACATTCTTGCAGACAGGTTTGGTGCACGTATCCCCCCTCCTTCTCCCCCACACTTAGAAATACTTATCACAGCTGAATGTAACCTCCCTATCATTTCACATGTCCAGGTGAGGGCCGCCCTCAGCAAAGCAGAACACACAGCAGCAATGTGACCTGATGGCATCCCTGGATGTGTGCTGCGTGAACTGCAAGAGGACATACAGCTGCATATAAGACTGATATTTAACCTTGGCTGTACTACGGGACATGTACCTGAACACTGGCATACAGCAACAGTGGTCCCACTCCACTAAGGAGGCACCTCTACTGACCCTGGGAACTACCGCACCATACGCTTAACCAGACTGGTCTGCAAAGCTATGGAATGATTCAGTATGGGACGCATATACAGCAATATTGGGTACCTGCAGACACTTGTTTCCAGCCAGTTTGCCTTTGTGATGGGCTGATCCTGCCTTTTGAACCTGGTTGACCTTTCGAAACAGTCACTACAGCCATTGATGAGGGCAACGCAATCCATACAGCCTACCTGGACTTGCCTAAGGCCTTCAACACAGTACTCCACTCAGGCATCATAGACAAGCTCATTAGCTTACATGTTACTACATATGTGACATGATGGGTTGCACACTGGTTGACATACAGAATCCATAATATCGATATTGCAGGAGCCATGTCAGACTCAATGCCAGTCACATGTGGTATCCCACAGGCCTCTGTCCTAGGACCCCTCTTGTTTGGCATTTATTTTTCAGATGTAAAAGCAAACATGTGCAGGTTGTGGATGACAAAGTTCCCAGATGACTGCAAACTAAGCACCATAGTCGTTACACCAGCTGACACACACATCTTACAGACAGGCCTCACTGAAATGGAAAACTGGTGCCAGAATCATGGCCTAACACTGAATGACATGTAATGTATAGTCATCCCCTTTGTGTGGAACTACATGCACATAACATATCACATGGACATACCTATAGATACAGACCTATGACACATATGGAGGGTTCACAGTATGTAGACTATTAACTTGTCACTTTACATTACCTGTGTTTGTCGTAGCTGGTTGCATTACCGCTACTACAGCTTCCTGCTGCTGCTGACCCAGCTTGGTACTGACACTGCTGACAGCTTCAACTTAGTTTGTGTGCCTTGTGTTGTTGTTTGTGTTCTTATTTTTTTTCTTTCTCTCTCTCTCTCTCTCTCTCTCTCTCTCTCTCAGTCTGCCTCCCTCTCTCTCTCTCTCTCTCTCTCTCTCTCTCAGTCTGCCTCCAGACACTGCAATGAAAGTATTGCATGTGTGGAGTGTGAGTACAGGATGCTTTTGTAGGTATCTGCATAAGTCCATGTGATGGCCTCTGCACCAATTGTAAGCCAGCATTTGCTAATTGCATGCAGCCAGTTGTGTACTGATTGCAGTTCTCACTGTGATTTCAGGACAGTGCTATAAAAGGGTATGTGAGATAGGCGTTGCCCTTTCAGATTGTAAGGGCGGGGACCATGCTGGTATGCTGTGGATACTGTTCTGTGAGTGTAAAGGTTAGTATCTCTCTCATGATTCAGGCTGTGTTGTAGATTCACATTTCTCCATTCCTCTCTCCTGTTTCCTGTAGTAAGTGTGTATGCACACTGACACCTACAACTATATATATATATATATATATATATATATGTAAATATAAATACATTTATATATGTACATTAACTGACATTATTACCTACTAGCTACCAACTAGCATGGCTGTTTCTGTTCACACACTACTATTATGGAAATCCACAAGTTTTGACAGTAAGTATAAATGACATGCTTTGTGTACTACACATCCTATATTCCCTTTACATTCATTCCTACTATTACATGATATATTTATTTTAGCACAGTGTTCTTGTATAATAGTCATGGCTTAGTGGTAGGTCAAGCAGACTACTGTTTCCAAGGTCCTGGGTTCGTGACTGACAGTGGGTTTTTATTTTGCTTTTGAACTGACTACAGGACCTGTCAATCAGAGTGACTAAGGCACTTTTAAGCAGTTGTAACTGGGTTAGCGCTGGTTTGCGCGGAGCTCCCGCATGAGCACTGGCGTTCAGCTCCGCGCACACCCGCTTACAACCGCTTAACAGTGCTTACTCTGGAGCACACCGGCACTATTTTCTTTGAATGAAATGAAAATGGGGAGACAGGAAAGTGGTGAAAAAGGGGTCACAAAGAGGGTAAGACAGTAGGGAAACAAGCTTGGGTTTTGCAGGAGGGATGTAGGTAAGGCCCATAGCTGCCCATTTCTTCATCAGCAACAGCTGTGCATATGTATGTAATTTGGTGTGACATTTGAAACCTTCCACCCCTGAGAGAGGTGTCAGGACAACAATAATACTTGTTGTACAGCCAATTGTAATTGATAGTTTCCATGTCCAGCAGACATGTGTGCGGAATGGGCAGCTATGTATGGTGCGTAATTTTTTTGTGGGTACAGAGTGCCCTTTTTTTTTTTTTTTTTTTTCAGGTGAGAGTGGTATGTCAGGTGAAGGAAGTCGGTATAGCTGGGGAGGTAGGTTGGGTAGGTCAACAGACAAGACAAACAAGACGCATACAGGGGCAGTGAATGACACATGTGGGGGGGGTTACACAATTGACGGGGACAGATGTTTGGATATCCAGAGCCCATGAGCCCATAGATGGCAACAGTGGAACTGATATCCCCACCCATGGGCAGTTGCCACTGTTCCTTCACTGCCCAGGACGGGGCTGTGCTGGGGGCTGTGTAGGCCGGGCAACAGGCATGCCCGTAAGTTGTGCCATCTGTGCCTCAAGCTGGCATAGGGGCCCAAGAACAGAGTCCCGGATCTCCCTACGCACCACAGTCCGGACGCTACGGGGTGTGAGTGGTGGTTCTCCTCCGGCCACACTTGCAGAGGGGGGACAGGCCCCATCCCCTGCAGCGCTTCCACCCACAGGTGGCACAGGGCCACCGGAGGAGGGTCCAGACTGGGCACTAGTGCCAGGTGCACTCGCCAGCTGAGGTGGGAGAGGTGGGTCCGCTGGAACCCGGCCCTGTCATCCTATGTTTTGCATTATGTCATGACAGTTTGGGTTAGTAACATACAATACCATTCGCAATTAGTTGTAACAGCATGCATTAGTATTCCCATTAACCAAACACCCAGATATTCACAGCATTGAACAGTGAGCATAACACATGCATAATTTGAACAGCAATACACAGTCCAACAACATGCAGGGTTGATTGATGGCAACAGGCCATCAGGTTTGGATGTATGAACAGGGCAGATGCATCAACGTACATGCAAATATTTATGACCCAACAGGACGAATGTCCAGGGGTGTTAATTGTAATTGCACATACCAATTTCACGTGGAATGGATTATATGTGGTTATAGGGTGGGGTGAAGAAAATATTATTAACACCTTCGAATACCAATGCATATGCTGTACATTTCTAATAGCTGCAGATATATACACACTATTGTTCTAACTACAGTTTCCTATATGATAACTACTTCAATTTGGTGATAGGACTGTTACTGCTACATCAATATACATTTTATTGTTATTCATACACATTCATATCTGGCTTTGTTCAGCTACATCATCCTGATACATTTGATTTATATAGCTATAGACAACTGTGGATGTTTGGTATTTCAGACAATCATACTATCTGCATATTGCAGACTGAGAGCAACATATCCAGATTTTGGGATACACATTCCAGCTGCAACAACACTTTGAACACATTTCGCAGTTTGGTTCTACTTGTCACATTCATTTCATTCTGTACTGACTGCAGTATACTTTATTCAGGGGTTATTACTACTTTATTGGTGGATTCATAACTCTTTCTCACACTCTCTCACTTGTTTTCATTTTACTATTCAGGATGGTACTTACTTCTAGGCTTTATTGACATGTTTTACATGTAGTTATTACAATCCTTTCCAGCAGTCTCACTTCTGTCATGTTTCAGTATTTCAACAGGGATATATTTCACACATGTGATTTGCTCATCTTCTGCAGTTGTACCTTTCAGCCTGCTGCAGGTTGTGTACTATTATATTACAGGTGGGGCATCTTTATTTCAGACTTTATTTCAGACATTTTCATTTTTCTGTTTGGATTACAGACTGCAACACACTTTTGTAATCAAGCAATACTTGCAAACACTCTTACACTGTTACTTGCACGTGTTATTACTTAGTGACTTCTCTGCACTCTTTTGCTAACTGTCATACTTTTATATTTCTTTACAGTTACTGGGAGTGGATTATTGACCTGCCTGGTGGCACAACCGCACCAGCCTATCGCCATAGGCTCTGCGGTTCACAGAACGGACACCTGCAGCTGTAATATAAATGAAGTAATATTGGAATACACATCTCCATAATATCAGCTAGTTTAATTTCTTACATACATAATTAAATGTAACTTACTCAGTAGTGGGGCGTTGGGCATTTGCTGGGCCTCCTGGATCCAAAGGTTCAATTGGTCCTGCTTACGTCTCTTCAGGTCCACATGGTGGTGACGGACCTGCTCACCAGTCCTTGGAATCCCTGTGGCACTGGTGAGATCATGAGCCAACCGGTCCCACGCCTCAGCCCTATATGCTCCCCACAGGACCTGGCCCTGCATGAGTTGGGCCTCATGATTGTGGATTAGGAGCCAGACCATGTATCTGGACTCCTCAATGCCCCACCTCTGTGCTCGAAAGCAACTACCCTCACCTACTCCTGACATTCAGGCTGCAAGTTAGTTCTACAATCATTTATGTTGTGTATTCCCACCTATGGGGCTTATATATGCCATTTTTCCTGCACTTATCTGTGATTGGCCATTTTGGAATTGTATCAACTTCACAAAACCTGCTTTGTCATGCTCCACTTTCTATTCATTCCTATATATTTGCTATTACTGCATTTCTAAGTGCAGCTGTCATGGCTTAGTGGTTCAGTACCTTGACTATGGTGCATATGGTGCATGGTATCCTGGGTTCAAACCTAGCCACTGCTTTTTATATTTTATGACTGTCTAGACAGGCTATGGGGTGTGTCTGTGTAAAGGCAGTTTTGTTACAGCTTGCTCAACGTTGCCCATCGGTTAGCTTGTTTACGCTTCACTGGGCTGTCAGCACACATATTACACTCAGCTCAGCTATGGGCACACAGTTTCAGCGTGTTAAACCACTGCTCACCTACGGGCACTCATTTTACACCTGTTAAACCACTGCTCACCTACGGGCACTCATTTTACACCTGTTAAACCACTGCTCACCTACGGGCAGATGCACTCACCTTGTTAAACTCTAGCTCAGCTATAGGCACATCTGGCATTTTTTATTATTTTGTTATCTCACATTTCTTCAAAATAAATGGCCTATTTCATTACATTTTACATAAAATATAATTTTATATGTGTACATGTTTGTCAGGGACTTGTTTCGTGCTTATTTTACTAAAAATAAAAAATTGATGTTGTGGGGGCTCGAACCATGACTGCCTGCTCTTTAGCCAACGTCTCTACCGCTACGCTACTGCTTTTTGGCTTACTTTGCATATTTAGTTCTTATATGCTTTTCCACTGACTGCTAACTGTGGCTAAGCTATGGGCACACCCGCACAAACGAGCGCACTCACGGGCAAACATCTTTACGATTTAAAAAATATATATATAACATGTTCATTTATATATTTTATGTTCATAGTCTGTGGGGGCATGTGTTGTGTTGTGTTTATTCACATTTCCATGGACTCTGTCGTGGGTGTTTACTTAGGGCACTTTTACTCTTCTGGGGGCGTGTCTGCTTGCAGGGCTCGGCCTACAGACATGCCCCCTACTGTCTTCCATGGACCGTGTTAGCCTTAGGTATGATTCAGCATGCCCTCATGCATATGCATGACATGCTGACGTCACACCGTTTAACTGCAGCCTCCGTGTAAGCCTTGTATCTCTTACACGGAGGCTTCCTGAATCTATATGTCTGCAAAATTCCCCATAATGATTTACATTGAACATTATCATAAGCTTTACTTCTATTCCCTATCACAACCTTTGTGTCTACATTTTTATTTATGATATCATTAATTATTTCTCTTATTATCCATAATAACTCTTGATTTTCTTTTCCTTTTCTTCCAAATACATTTTAGTCATATAGTCTTTTATTTTTTTCTGCAACCTTTTTGATATTATTCTCATAAAAACATTATAATATGTTTTATTCAATGTTATAGGTCTGCAGTTTTTTATCTCCTCTTTATTTCATTTTTTAAATATAAATTTTATAACTCTTGTACATATCTCTTTCTCTTTAATTCCAGTTTCTAACCATTAATTTGTAACTTCTATAAAAATTATTTTTTGCCACTCTTTCATTCCTTTATACATACCATATTCAATTCCATCCAGTCCTGTTGCAGAATTCATGTTAATATTTTTTAGAATTTCATTCAATTCTTTCATGGTTATTTTTTGTTCTAAATACTCATTATCTTCCTTATCTAATTTTTTACCTTTATAAATTTGTTCTATGTTTTCTTCTCTCTTAACAAATAATTCCAATGCATATTCTTTAATTATTTTGTATATTCCTTCTTGCTGTCTTATTTGCTTACCTTCCTT
Source organism: Protopterus annectens (assembly GCF_019279795.1). NCBI lineage: Eukaryota > Metazoa > Chordata > Ceratodontiformes > Protopteridae > Protopterus > Protopterus annectens. Next base: position 1,912,114,269 of record NC_056739.1, read on the forward strand.
AATTTTTAATTATTTTATTATTTTCCTTCTTTTATTATTTTACTCAAATATGGTGCTACCTCTTCTTTCTTTCCTTGTAAACAATATTTTTGCTTATATAACAAGTTGTTAATTTTAATTTGCTTCATTTTATATATTTCTATTTCTTTTTCATAAAAGGAATTTTCTTCTCTTATAAGTCTCCAAATGTTTGTTGACTTAATATCTCATACCTCTCTTTTTTCATTTCTACTGTTCCTCCTTGTACATTCTAACAATACTTTGTTATATTTTTCTTTAAAATTAAGCCACCAAACAGTCAAATTTTCATAAAACCCCCTCATAGTTGTATGATTTTCCATAATTCCACAAGTTCTTTTTTCTCTTCTAAATCTAATTTATTTTCATTAATTCTCCATATTCCTTTTCTTATTCTTATATATTCCTCATTTTCCTGTACTTTAATCCATATTGCCACATGATCTGAAAATCCAGCATATTTAATTCCTTTTTTCATTATTTATAAACTATCAGATATTAAAAAATAATCAATTCCTGTCGTAATTTCATTCCTTTTATAGGTCCAGTGGTTATTCTCCCATACACAACATTCCACTTCTCATAATTCCTTTAGCCATTTTAACATCACAGTTGCTCTTATTTTTCTTTAAATTACAACAAAAATTACAGAACACTATAATGCCCATATTTACATAAACATATTAAAGAATATTTTTAAACATTATTTCTCTTTTTTTTGTTACATATGCATATAAAGCTATAATTCTATACACATATTTTTTCCATCTCACATCTATTAAGGTAGTTCGGCCTAGTTCCACTATGGTTACATATAATGTTTTAATGCTTTCTTGACATAATATACATATTCCTGAGCCTTTTTCTTTCCCATGTTCTAAACTACCACACCATTCCAAAGTTTTTCAGCTTGTGTTCTTTCTTCTTCTGTTAATAATCTGATATATTCTAAAACAATAATATGTACATCTGCTACAGCACATCATTGTAATATACCTATTCTCCTTTTAAGTCTTTTCATACTGTTCACATTTAAAGCTAATATTTTCAGCTTTTAAGAACAGTCAGTATAATAATATTTTAATCCCTTTCCTTTCTGATTTTCTCTAATCACTATGTTTTTGAATTTTCCTTTCTTTAACTCTTTTCCGTATTGAATTATTTTTTCTTACTGTGCACCAATCTACTTCTTCCTCACTTGTCTCCTGTTTCTTTTTCCTTGTTATTTTCTTTAACTTCATGTATAACCTCTTTATCAGTTACATCTTATTGTACATTTTCTTGTATGACACATTCAACTATCTCTTTATCGTGTATAACTTCATTTTCTTGCACATTTGTTTCGCATTCTAGCCATGAATGATCTGTATTGCCACATTTTCTGCACTTTAAATCACATGTTTTGCATTATGCCTGTTGTACCACATAAATAACATCTTTTTATCACATTCGTTGATTAAATGATCATTTTTCCACAAAAATAACATGTGTTTGGTTAACTTCTGTATTTCACAAAACCCCTATTACCATGAACATTAATAATACTAGGAACGTGCATATTAGCATTTTCCATGTTCAGTATTACTCCACATTCCCATCCCCCAGTCCATAGTCTTCTTTCATCATATACTTTTGTAGTGTCCAGTACTTCATTGCATATAGTTAACAACTGCTCTTTCAGTTATTTTGCTTCAACTTCAGCTCTAAACTGGATCATTATTCTTTTTTGTTTGTTTGTTTGTCTGTAAAAAGCTTGCATGACATAGTCTGACCATGGATAAATATTTTTCTTTTGTTCATATGCACCCCAAATTTTTCCATAGCCTGCCCAGTTTCAAATATCAAGTCACAAAAAGTCTCTTTATTAATTAAAATGAATGCTGTTACCTATTTTTCTTTGATACCCAGAGGTGCTATGACAGAGTCCCAGACATTATACCTGTCCAAACTTTCTTCTATTTTACAGCTCACACATACTGTATACTTTCTTTTTTGTGTCTTTTATTTCTTCTTTCTTCTTTGCTCCTTCTCCCACAGTTTGTGCATAAGTTTTTGTCTCTTGAACATTTTCTGGCAGAGTCTCTTATTCTCCTTTTTCTTCTTCTATTTTCTCCATGATGTCACTCCATGAAATTGCTGCTGAACTTTCTGGTTCATTTTGGTTTACCATTTATTCCAAATAATCATCCCGCAACCCTCCCAATTGGAGGGTTGTAATTATGCATTTCTCAGAGGTAACTGTCTCTCATTCAAACAGTCTCATCTGCAAGTTTTCCTCTGAATACATTTCTGTTATAGCTGCAATCTCCTTTTCTTCCAATATCACTATTTTTTCTGCCTCCACAGCATCAGAAAAAATGTCTGGCAAGAATTGTACCATTTCAGCTACATTTTCATTAGCCTTCACTTCATTTTCAGCCAAAGCTTAATCAGCCATATTTTCTTCCTGTTTCTCCTGGCTGCCTCCATGCCTGGACAGGAAACTGGAAGTCAGGATGTGTAACACACAAATCCTTCCCAGACTACCAAGAGTAGGGTGATGTTCCCAATGCCCTGACCAAATTTCTACTTGTTGTAGTATAAAGGCTGCCTTGAGTCTCCAGTGAAAATAGGTTACTAGTCTAGTGGGGCTAATCTGGTCAACAAAGGATAAATAACTAAATAAATAAACTAATTATATAGTGTAGACTTTTGCAGTGCTTGCATGCTGCATAACTGAAGGTTGTATTATTTCTAATTAGTACATGCTGTAGACAGGTACTATCCTGCATGCTGCATAAGCTAAGCTTATGCTTTTTCTTCCTATTACATGGTACAGATCAGGCACTAAATTGCAAGATGCTTAATATAAGATTGTACTTTTCCTACTCATTGCATAGTAAAGACTAGCCACCATACTTCAAGATGCTTCATGTGAGACTGTATTGTTTATATGTATTACATAGTGTAGTCTGTGTTCTGTGGTCTTCACTCCTGCATGCTACATAAGATGAGGTTGTTACATAGTGTACATTAGCTACCATTCTGCATATCACAGTGAATAATTTTGTAGTGTTTCTAATTAAATATGGTTAAAGTAATGTTGAAGGATTCCTACGTGTTTGGCAGTTTAGACAGGATAATACTTTACATGTTGTATTAGTGAATTGTTGTGTCATTCCTGTTTTATTACATGGGGGAATGTGTCCATATTTCATGCTGCATAAGGTACAGCAGTGCTGTTCCAACTTGTTTCATGGTATTGACTTGCTGGAGTTCAGCAAATTGAATAAGGTAAGGTTGTACTGTTTCTACCTATTACATAATGTAGATGGGGTGCCATCTTATTTGCTGTATAAAGCAATAGTGCATTGTCACTATTACTTATGTTATGTAGACTGTGTACTATTCTGCATTTTGCGTTTGGTAAAGTTGTACTATTCCTACATATTGCATAGTGAAGGCAAGGTATTGTCCTGCATGCTACATATGGTGCAAATGCTCTGTTCTTATTCATTCCACAGTATGTAAAGTTCTGTGACTAACACGCTCAGGGCTGCCTGCCCTGCTGTTTATAAATCCCAAATGACTCTGCCCTATTATGCTTGGATGCACTTTTTCCAGTCTATTGATCAACAGCTTTGCAAATATTTTAACATCTAATTGTAAAAGGGAATTGGGCCTGTAATTGTCCAGGTCTAAAGGGTCCTTTTCTAACTTAGGGAACATTAGTATTTTTGCACAATAAGAATCCTTTGGGGGAATGGCATCTGTCTATTCCTTAAACAGATTAAACAAAGGGGTCACTACCTCCTCCACAGCACAGTTATAAAATTCTGATGTGAAGGATCCAAACCCAGAACATTTTCTGTAGATTGGGAATTAATGGCAGATAGGATTTCTTCTGTGGTTATAAATCTGCCAGTAGCAAGAAACATTATTATCCAACAAAGATGCAAAGTTGACATTACCTCATCAGTGAGTAATTTCCAGCTCTGGCCTGCTGAGTTGATATTGGTTGAATTCCCAGCCAAAGCATCTATTTATAGCCTCCTGATTTACTAACATGGCCCCAATATTGTCTCTTAATGTGATGAATAGCAAGTGATTTATTCAAAGTTACACACTTTGCCCAATGAAATAAACACCATGTATACAATTTGGATGCTGTGTTTGCATACATGAATTGTCAGTATTGTTTCCTGTGCTGAATTAGATCCCTAAATGAGGTGCTACTGCTGATTCTTGTCTCTTCCTACACATGCATCCTATGATCCAATGTCTGCACCATCTCTTAAGTGTCCCAGACTGGGTGCCACCCTAACCAATTGCCATCATGCAGAGCACAAGAAGTTGCAACCCATAACTTTTTCCTGAAAGGTTGGTGTTTTAATAACTCCATACACCAGGGATTGTGGATGTTGCTAGGAGCATGAGTACTAAATGTAACTGTAATCATGGCATGGTCTGAAAGTCTGACTAGCTGAATAGCTGACTATCTGTATCTATAAATGCCCCTGTGACTTGTCAACCATATATCAAGCATGCTAGTCACTTCCCTACACTTATATATGTATAATTATTTCTGATGGGCATTGAACACTCTAAATGTCAACCTGGTCCTGCATGCCCTTAATTTATGCACCTGCATTAATATTAGGCCTTTTCTTATCCACCAGAAGGCGGTACACCCAGGGATCCAATACAACATTAAAATTCCCCATTACAATCATATAATTACCATGTCTTGATTGCTTTTAACATGTCATTTTACATGGTAGGATCATCCATATTAGGTCTTTAAAATTAGCAGGAATTACATTACCCTGATTAGTGTTGAGCAGGAGAATAATCCATCTACCCACTGCATTGGTCATTTTATTTAAGGCTCCGAATCCCAAAGTCATGTTAAGCAAAATCACTAGCCCCCCTCTTGGCCAATACATTCCAGAAGGCATGTCAAGTCCCTGCCCATTTGGCAAACATATCCTTCATAAATTTATTCTTGCATATGAAACAGCCTTTGCTACAAGCATTATCACCAATATGTTAATGCTCACAATGATCTATACAAAAAAGAAAGAAAAACTAACCTACTCACTGCTATAAAAGAAAGAACTATGTATACAGTTGCAAAATGACAAGTGTAACCAAAGGATAAAAATGGTCTATGTGAATCCAAAAGTTTTGGCCTGGTATAGATGGAAATCACCAGCCAAATACCAAGCAAGTTAATGCTAGTATGATATCAACACTTAGTCCCAATATGTCCCTTTGGCACATACAACATAAACATGACCATGGAAGTTTTCTATAGTTTTCTCATGAAAGCATTAAAATGTTGCATGATAAAACCCCATTCCTAGGTCTGCTCCAATCACAGTTCCAAGGCAATAATAGTTTACAGATAAATCTGCCCAAGAACCTTCTAGTCTAGCAATTTCTTCTGTTTGTATTTCTGGCAGACAGAATGACATATTTTCTGCCTTCCCTAATATACTGTTTCCCATAGAAATGTACAGTGAGTCAAATTTATTGGAAAGGGGTATGGTTGATGCAATGGGATGTCTGAGCCCTGCTGCTCTAATAATTGAGAATAACAGTCTCTCCTTATAATTGTCATTTATTGGAGACTTAGTGGGCACAATGTTAGTTGAACAATCCTGCTTCTTGATAAATTCAGTGGGGGTGGGAGGTATGACCCCTTGTGCAGCATATTGAGATAGGTATCCACCTACTGTGGGTTATGAAAGGAATGTTATATATTATCCTTAGTCAAAAACAGGCTGCCTGGATACTTAAGTTGATCTTGAAAGCCTAATTCTCTTTACTTTCAGTGATAAGGGGCTAGGACTTTACTTTTATGATACAGTGTGGCACTATTGTCTGCTCACACCTTAACCTGATACCTTGCAAATAAAAAAATAGGGCCCAATACCCTAGCCTACTATAAAGTCATTTCCCTGTTCTTAAAGTCCAGGAAAATAATGATAAAATGCCTTAGACTGTGGCTACTAACACTCCAGGGAGGAGTTCTGTGAGCCCTATCTACGATGTAGTGTGGTTGCAAAAGGTAGTCAAAATGAATAGGTCAAAATGGAGAAGCAGAGGTAAAGAAGTGGTCGGGAGTTAATGCTGACTGAAGGGCAGATGTGCTGGGGTATTGAGGATGGTAAAACACTTGTTTGCGACAAGGTTCTATTAGGGAGTTGCAACAGGGGTAAATATGGGTAAATGAAGAGAAAAACAGTGCATGGAGGAAGAGATGATGGGTAAAGTAGCTAGGATTAAGAAGATGCAGGAAGAATTGGATGAGTTAGAAGAAGAATAGATACAGGTATAGGTGGAGAGGGGTGGCAAGTGGAGAAATAAAGGAGAAATAGATGTGAAGTTATTAGTGTACATTCTTAAAGATCCAAGAAAGAAAGAATGGTTAGCTGGAGTGAGGATGGTAGATGTTACTTGGAGCAAAGATATACAAGAAGACATATGCAATTATAGAGGAAGATATATGCATAATGAGAACTAAGTAGATCAAAATTTAAGGAATGAAAAGGGCTAAAGTTAGAGGTGATGGATAGGGTAAGAATGCATGAAGTAATTATAGCAGAAGACATTGTAATGGTGGCTCGACATATAACAATGTTAGATATGGGAATATATGGAGAGCCTGTTTAATAAAAATTATCATCAGGAAATATGCAGCTAAGTTAGGAACCCTCTTCCCAAAGGTAGTGGGGATGTATCAAGTGAGGCTTATGGAAGTAGGTGATCTCTTGTCCACTAAAGACACATGATACATTTTATGAGTCAATGCAAGAGCGAGGTGATAAAAGAGGCATGGTAACAGTCACAGCTATTCAGAAGGCTTTTGGTTCAGTAAAATTATATTCATTGTTATCCTTGCAAAATGTTTTGAATGAAGTCTGTGATACTATAAGAGCAGTACACAAGCAATCAAATGTACAAGTTAGAGTAAATGGTGGCCTGTCAGATAAGATGAGGTTAGGCATAGGAAAGAGGCAAGGCTGTTTGTTGTCCCCAATGATTTTTATATTGATCACAGAGAAACTAGCAGAGAGATATAGCAAATTGGTAGACAGCAGGGGTATGGCAGGTAAAAGGATTAGTATAAATTTGCATGTGAATGCTATTATTGAAGGAGGTAGATGTGATGCTACCTCATGTATTACAGGTTTTTGAGCAGTTTGGAAAAAATAGGATTTACTAAAG